>NW_026129810.1:76742-213851 GCF_022985175.1 Labeo rohita | reverse complement strand
TGTTAAAAAACATGCTAGCGACATGCTAATCATGCTAGAAACATGCTAGCGACATGCTAATCATGCTAGAGACATGCTAGCGACATGCTAGCGACATGCTAATCATGTTAAAAACATGCTAGCGACATGCTAGTCATGTTAGAAACATGCTAGCGACATGCTAGTAATGCTAAAAAAACATGCTAGCGACATGCTAGTAATGCTAAAAAACATGCTAGCGACATGCTAATCATGCTAGAAACATGCTAGCGACATGCTAATCATGCTAGAGACATGCTAGCGACATGCTAGCGACATGCTAATCATGTTAAAAACATGCTAGCGACATGCTAGTCATGTTAGAAACATGCTAGCGACATGCTAATCACTTTAGAAACATGCTAGTGACATGCTAATCATGCTAGAAACATGCTAGCAACTTTGCTAATCATGATAGCACCATGTTAGTGACATGCTAATCATGATCGAAACATGCTATCGACATGCTAGTCATGCTAGAGACATGCTAGCGACATGCTAATCATGTTAGAAACATGCTAGCAACTTTGCTAATCATGCTAGAAACATGCTAGCGTCATGCTAATCATGTTAGAAACATGCTAGCGACATGCTAATCATGTTAGAAACATGCTAGTGACATGCTAGTCATGCTAGAAACATGCTAGCAACTTTGCTAATCATGTTAGAAACATGCTAGCAACTTTGCTAGTCATGCTAGGAACATGCTAACGACATGCTAATCATGTTAGAAACATGCTAGTGAAATGCTAGTCATGCTAGAAACATGCTAGAAACATGCTAGTAACTTGGTAATAATGTTAGAATCCTCTATCTATCTTTCCGTCGATTGACAATCTGACCAATACTATCTATCTATTTATCTGACAGACTACATTCAAACTTTAAAACTTCTAAATATATCAGACTGAAAACCATCCAAACTTAAAACTTCTTAAACTATTTAAACTTTTCAAACTTCTTAACTTTTCAAACTTTTCAAACTTTTCAAACTTTTTAAACTTTTCAAACTTTTCAGACTTTTTAAACTTTTCAAACTTTCTGGTCCGGCTTTCTCAAGCCAACTTAAAGTTTGTCTTGACAAACTTTTTTATCTAGTTTTAACTGTACCACATTTGTGATGCATATATAGGAAGTGACATAAAACTGTGTTGAAAATTCTAGAAAATTGTTCTCATGCTGTAAGTCAGTTCCCACTCTTTTGTTTATTCGTTTGTTTTTAACATTTACATTTTGGTTCTTGTTTTCTTTCTCATTTTTAGATGCTGGAGAAAAAGCAGCCAGGCTAAAGCATTTAAAGTGGAAACTTTTGTCGTGGCTCAAAAATCCAGGACTGGGATGGTGGAAGGAGCAGAAGAAGCAGAAGACCAGAGATCAGGCAGAGATCTACTGATGCCCCTGAGGGAACCGTTTAACTAATGTGTTAGGTTAAACTAAAAATTTTCAGCACTCACCTTCATGTCTTTCCAAACCTGTAAAACTTTTGGTCATCTTTGAAACATAAATGTAGATCTTTTTAATGAAATCTGAGAAATTTCTGTCCCTCTATTTCACAGTTTATGCAACTACCACTTTCGAGTCTCAGAAAGGTAGTAAAGACAGCATTAAAGTAAGCCATGTGACTCCGGTTGTTTAACCTTAATTTTATGAAGTGATGTGAATGGTTTATATGCACAAAAAATATTGCATTTTTATTCACACACAAACAAAAATCTTATGGTGCTTTTGTGGAAATGCGTTGGAGATACCTAATGTATGAATAAAGACGTAATTTTGTTGTTGTTGCTGTTTTTTGCATACACAAGGCATCTGTTAAAAATATCTTTATTTGCATTCTGCACAAAAGTTTCTTATGGGTTTGGAGTGACATGAGAGTAAGTAATTAATGGCAAAATTGGCATTTTTTGGGTGAGATGTGGTTAGAATTGGTCATTGTTCTGTTTTATAAACATTGTCAGTATTTCAAAGATTATTGTTTTGAAAAATCAGTTTCAAATAAATACTGCTCCTTTGAAAGTTCTATTTGAAGAATACTGAAAATATGTTTTCCACAAAAAATATTGGGCAGCACAACTGTTTTCCACATTGATAATAATCTGAAATGTTTCTTGAGCAGCAAATCATATTAAAAATATTTTCTGAAGGGTCATGTGACACTGAATACTGGAGTAATTATGATGAAAATGTAGTTCACATGAATAAATTACCTTTCACAATGTATTCATATAGAAAACATAGTTATATTTTATAATTTTACTGTTTTTATGGTATGTTTAATCAAATGCAGGCTTAATTTGTGAGCAGGAAAGTGTTTTTTACTCGAAAGGTGTATTTAATGTGTCAATAAATGTTTTAGTACTCTTTTGTGAATTGTCTTATTTTGAATATGAGATAAATATAATCATGAATTTACGGTTGAAATTCGGCCTGAAAAAGACGTCTTTTTAACTTTCACTTTACAACCATATTTAGACGTAATTTGGACGTCTTTTTATAGACGTCTTTTCGTCTTTCACTTTTCGACCAAATTTTCACGTTGTTTAGACGTCTGGCATTGTCATCCTTTTGACGTCTTTTCGACGAGTTTTTGCTGGGTGGGTACTGCCGATGGAGATCTTATGGGACATTGACAGACAGCACTTCCCAGCAAGCTCATCTGGAGTTCTTTTTTTAATTCATTCATTTATTTAGTCAAACTTGCATTCAAGATTTTAGAAGAAAACTTTCAGTCCTGTTTAATGGTGGTGCTAGTAAAGGTTTGAGAATTTATGGCCTGGTTTCACAGACAGGGTTTAGACTAAGCCAGGATTAGGCCATAGTTCAATAAGGACATTTAAGTACTTTTCATTAACATGCCTTAGAAAAAAACATTACTGGGGTGCATCTTGAAACAAAACAAAGGCACTGATATTTTTAAAGATCAGTCTGTGCAAGTTTCTTTCAGTTGAAACATCTTAGAATTACATTTTAGTCTGGGACTAGGCTTAAGCCTTGTCTGTGAAACCGGGGGTACAATACAGGTTGGTAATTTTTACAATAAGGTCTCTCTTTTTTTTCATTTCATTGTTTTTTTTTTTTTGTATTAAAGTGTGTGTGTGTGTGTGTGTGTGTTTGTGTGTGTTTGTGTTAGTAATCTACAGTAGTCAACATTTGAAGTGGATCAAAAGCTGTCATCAAAGTTGTCCTAAAACTAAAACAATACCTGGTCTACAACTTTTTGATCCACCTCAAATGTTGACTACTGTATACATTATGGAGACCACACGACACCACAAGGGTAGTAATACCAGTAAATTTTGACCTTGTGGACATTTTTGGGTCCCCAATGAGCAAACAGGCTTATAAATCATACAGACTGTTTTCTATGATGGCGAGATTAGGTACTTTTGTATGCAAGTATGTAAGTGATTTTGGATTGTCCTCCAGACTCCTACTAATAAGTGAGTTAAAGTGTTGTAACTGTGTATCCGCTTGTTAAGTCTGACGTCAAGCGTCACCTCTTCCGTGACTTCCAGGTCCAAACACTATATCAGACGACATGAGAAAACAACAAAATGTACTAATTATAAACTCACAATGTGATATAATGCTAGCAAAAAATATAATCCTTCCCTTTAACTCCACAGCGAAATCCCAGATAGCCATACAATGAAAAAAAAAAACATATAAAATATAGCTGCAAGCAGCAATTGCGGGGCCACGCACTAAAGAGGCAGTATGAGGAGCTAAGCACAGCAAGGAGCAACAGACCGACTACAACAATGAGTAATTAAAGCCATTTTAAGATGAGATCAGTGGAAATGGCTGAAAAATCATAAATACAACCAATAATAATATAATTTAATAGCATATCCCTTATGACCAACAGGTGGTGCTGTTTTCAAATTGATGTGATGTGTTCTGTGTGAGGTGACAATGGCACACACAAAGTTTGGTGTCATTATGTCAAAGCTTTACAGAGATACAGCCTCAGAGTCATTTTCGCATCAAGCCTAAAATTTGTGGTGGTGCTGTACGAAAACAGTTTTGTGTATCGACACAAAATCCATAACATTTCTTCAGCACAGTCTGAAGATGATTTGAGTCAAATTTAGTGTAAATTGGACCAACGGTCTAGGAGGAGTTTCAAAAATTTTTGTACAATAATCAAAATGGCGGAAAGGAAGTTTGGCCAACTGTGGTATAATTGGTATGCATGTTGTTGGCATGATCCAAGGAATGTTTTGTTACAATAGGCTAATGCAATCAGAAGTTATTAGCATTTTTGGAAATCTCTTTATTAATGTTTAATGAATGGTGTATTACTTCTGACCAATAGGTGGCGCTGTTACCAAATTGCAGTGACGTGGTCAGTGTGAGGTGACAATGACACATACAAAGTTTGGTGTAGATATGTCCAAGCTTTGTGGAGATACAGCCTCAGATGCAGTTTGGCATCTTTCCAACAAATTTGTTGATGTGCTAAACGAAAACTGTTTCGTCTATTGACAAGAAAACCATAACTTTTTGTCACCATGGTCTGAAGATGATCCAAGTCAAATTTGGTGAAAATCGGACGAACAGTTTAGGAGGAGTTCGCAAAAGTAGGTTTTCAACATAAATCAAAATGGCAGACAGGAAATTCATCCAATTATGGCATAATTGGTATCAATGATCTCGGCATGATCCAAGGAATATATCAATATATCAAGTTTCATTAGAGTAAACAAAAGTTATAAGCAGATTTCTAAATTTCATTATAACTTTTGACCACAAGATGGCGCTACATCCAAACATTTTGAGTACTGTCAGGGCATGGTGACGAAGACACATACCAAGTTTTGTTTCGATATGTCAATGCGTTCGTAAAATATAGCATTTTTGGACAAAATTCAATATGGCCGACACCCATTCAGATTTTTGGCCAAACCATTCAGAAGGTATAAGCAAAAAATAGCCATTTTCCGTATCTCCTGACCACTAGGTGGCACTGTGCCGAAACACTGCAGATAGCCTCAGGTCATGCTTGTTATGACACACACCAAGTTTGGTCTCAATACGCCAAACCGTTGCGGAGATATAGCCTCACAACCATTTTTGCGTGCTTTTCGTAGAATTCATTTGCACGTTATTCAAGAACGGTTTGACTAATCAACTTGAATTCCATAACTTTTTGCCAGCATGGTCTGAAGATGATCTGAGCCATCAGACAAACCGTCTAGGACGAGTTCGAAAAGGTAGGTTTTACGAATAAAAATTTATAGAAAAAAAAACCTTACGATTTTTTTAAATTTTGGACTTCATTTGATTCTGATTCTGTTTTGATTCTGTGCCTTACGGTTCAAAAGTTATTAGCATAAAATGATTGAAACTTTGGACAAGTGGTGGCGCTAGAGAGTTTGAGTTAGAGACTCCAAATTTGCTATGGTTAATGATGAGACAGTCTTCTATCAGTGTGGCAAATTTCACAACTTTTCCGCAAGTGGTTCTATGGGCTGCCATAGACTTCCAGTGCGGAAGAAAAAGACCGCTAACGGATACAATAGATGCCATCGCACTTTCAGTGCTTGGCCCCTAATAAATAAATATAAAAATGATTTGTGTTTGGGACGCTGTGAGCACAGAGGCTGTAGTGTACACCGTACATTTGAAAACGTTTAGCTTAAAGGTTTAATATGAATAAACTGTGCTCATAAACAGCTGCTAAGATAGTATTCTCAAGTCAGATGAGTTGAGGTTTGGACCCAGAAACAGCGTTGGTTGGTGCTTTCAATGGACGCATTACGTCATCACTTAACAAGCCCATAGTGATGTTTTTCTCTTGTGCATCAGCAAAAAGCATGTGTATTTGTTTTAGAGATTGTTTTGTCAATAAATGTTTTCCATCTTGTGTTTGTGTTGAGTGTAACTATGTAATTCAGAGATATTTTAATACAATTTTAAATATACTATATTTCAACTTCATTGTAAGAGATATATGACATTGAAGTACATTGAAATGACACTGAAATATGGTAAATATGTGCTTGTAAATAAGCAATTAATGTGAACTAAAATATATTTCAAAGTACATATAAAATATACTAAAGTCTCAATTAAGTGGTTCAAAAATATCACTCAAAACTAATTGCATTTAATGTAATTTTAAACTGTAATATATTTGAAATCAATTACAAATAATATGCATTTAGGTAGTCGAAAACATCACATTTAATTCAGACTAAAGTGTTTTGTTAACTGACATTAAAGTATATTTAATTAACGTTAATTGCACATTAGTAGTACACTTTAACCATTTTTAAAGACACTAGAAGCGATTATGAAAGTACATTTAAAGATACTAAAAACTACTTGAGTGGTAAAAAAAAAAAAAAAAAAAAAAAATCACTCAAAAGTTCCGCTTAGTGCATTTAATATAACTTTTAAATTAATTACAAATACAATGCACTTATGCAGTGAAAACATTACAGAGGGGAGAAGCACTATTGTCCACGGAGATAGCAACAGCGACTGCGCGTAAGTGTCTGCTAGAAAGTATTTTTTCACTCTCTGCCTATTTGTAGTGTTGTTGTTTCGTTTTAATTAGCACTTTCGATTGCACTTATTGAAATTAGTATTGCTGAAATCCTGCGGGCACTTAAGTGCGAAGCATCTCGCTCTTAGTTTCAATTCGAGACATTTGCATAGATATAGACTTTGGGCTTCAGTCAGGAGGCGTGTCCAGTGACCGTTAACTATATAAACTGTTTGGTCACTCTCAAACTTTGGGAGAAACACTATTGTCCACGGAGATAGCAACAGCAACTGTGTGTAAGTGTTTGCTTAATATACTATTATCATAGGTACTGTTTAAATTATTAAGTAGTGCTAGAAAGTATTTTTTCATTCTCTGCCTATTTGTAGTGTTGTTGTTTCGTTTTAATTAGCACTTTCGATTGCACTTATTGAAATTAGTATTGCTGAAATCCTGTGGGCACTTAAGTGCGAAGCATCTCGCTCTTAGTTTCAATTCGAGGCATTTGCATAGATATAGACTTTGGGCTTCAGTCAGGAGGCGTGTCCAGCTGTTATCACTCCAATCTCATTTGCTTGTGTATATATTCTTTATCTGTGAGCTGACGCGGAAGCGTCAGCGGAAGCGTTCAGCCGGCGTGTTCAGCCTCCTCGTGTGAAGACCGATGAGGGTAAAGACCTGCGACTTTTTCCTGCGCGACTTTAACCGAGCAACGAAACCGACAACTCACTTAGGTACTCCTCTCACTTTCCATACATACTCCCTGCTTGCACCCTCTTTCCACCTCTATCATGTGCTTTCAATACATTCCGGTTATCTCCACACAACGCTCTAACATCACACGCAAACGTCAACGCAATCTCACTAACCTTCGCCCTATCGTCACTTCTTCCACTGAAACTTTCCCGTTTACTGTCGGCCTCTGGAATTGCCAGTCAGCTGTTAACAAAGCAGATTTCATTTCCACTTTTTCCACACATTCGACACTTAGTATCCTGGGCTTGACTGAGACCTGGATTCATCCAGAAGACTCAGCAACCCCTGCTGCTCTGTCTAATAACTTCTCATTCTCTCACACCCCTCGTCACACTGGGAGGGGTGGGGGTACTGGAATACTCATTTCTAATAAATGGAAATTCTTTAACCACTCTCTGCTATGCAACTTTAACTCTTTTGAATCTCATGCGATCACAGTAACAGCTCCAATTAAATTCCACGTTGTGGTCATTTACCGCCCTCCTGGTCAACTGGGCACTTTCCTAGATGAGCTGGATGGGCTGCTATCCTCATTCCAAGAGGATGGCAGTCCACTTCTAGTCTTTGGTGATTTTAACATTCATCTGGACAAGCCTTATGCTGCAGACTTTCACTCACTCCTAGCTTCATTTAATTTCAAACGCCTTGTTACCACAAGCACTCACAAATCGGGCAACCACCTAGACCTAATTTACACACGCAATTGCGTTGCACATGGCTTGACCATTTCTTCATTACATGCAACTTACATCTTACTACCAGTACACCTCCAACCCCTCTACCTGTTACTTTCAGATGAAACCTACACTTCCTTTCACCCTCCCATCTTCACCCCGTGTCCTCCTCTCTTCCCTCTACAACCCTTTTCTCATCTCTAGAGGTTAATGCAGCTACTGACACCTTATGCTCTACTTTAACTTCTTGCCTAGACGATATATGTCCTCTCTCTTCCAGGCCAGCACGGGCCACCCCTCCTAACCCCTGGCTATCCGATGTTCTCCGCGAACATCGGTCCAAACTCAGGGCAGCAGAGAGAAAATGGCGCAAATCTAAAGATCCATCTGACTTGAGTACGTATCAATCTTTGCTTTCATCCTTCTCTGCTCAAGTCCATACTGCCAAATCCTCATACTTCCACAACAAGATCAACAATGCTCCAGACACACGTTGCCTCTTCAAAACATTCAATTCGCTCCTCTGCCCTCCCACACCACCTCCCACACCACCTCCCACCACTTCTATAACAGCCAACAATTTCGCCACATTCTTTACTGACAAAACTACAACTATCAGCAGCCAGTTCTCGGCTCCACATGTACAGGAACCAATACAGACAACATCCACAGCTAACGCCCCACTCTTCTCCTTCTGTCCCCTCTCTGAGGCAGAAGTATCCAAACTTTTCCTCTCCAGCCATCCTACAACATGCCCACTAGATCCTATCCCCTCTCACCTTCTCCGAGCAATCTCTCCTACACTCTTACCAGCACTTACACACATCATCAACACATCTCTCCTCACAGGCACTTTCCCCACTGTTCTTCCGGTGGCGCTGCTCTGCGGGCGACACGGACACACTCAGTCGTTCTGCTGTTTGTTCGTTCGTTTGTTTGTTTGTATCGGGAGAGTGACTGGATGGCGGCGTATGTTTTGCTGCTTTTTTTGCTGGCGATGGCCCTGGTGCTGGCGCTTCCGTATGAACTTCTCTCTACCAGCAAGATCAGTGGGGCTGGGGTTATAGCCTACTCGAGGGATGTGCTTTTGTTGTTGCGACGGTGTGGAGATGCAGGCGATCTTTCTCAATCGTCTATCGAAAGTTTGCCGGAGGGTGTGAGAATTCGGTGTCTGCGGCGACCGCGGAGGAGAGGCCGGCGAGGAGGGGTGCGGCAGCGGTTGAGGAGGAGAGGCAGTCGACCCCCATTGCCATCCATGATCCTAAGTAACGCGAGGTCGCTAAGGAATAAAATGGACGAACTCCGAATTTTATCAAGAGGATGTTTCGAGTATCGTGAGTCTTGCATTATGCTTTTTACTGAGACTTGGTTACATCCAGAGGTCCCCGATGGTTTAATTGAAATAGAGGGGTTCTCACACATTCGCTCCGATAGGAGTGTGACGTCAGGAAAAAGTAAAGGGGGTGGTCTTTGCTTGTATGTAAATGAAAAGTGGTGCAGACAGCACACAGTTCGGGAGAAAATCTGCAGCTCTGATGTAGAACTGTTATGTGTAAGTCTCAGGCCATTCTACTTACCCCGTGAGTTTGGTAACATTCTTATCTGTTCTGTTTATGTACCCCCCAATGGCAACGCCTTACGGGCTGCGACACAGGTGGCAGACTGTGTTCATGTGTTTATTATAAACTGTGTTTATTCTGGGAGACTTCAATCATTGTGACTTAAATATTGCTTTGCCGGGTTTTGAACAGTATATTAACTGTTACACCAGGAAAAATCGGATTTTAGATAAATGCTATGGTAATTTAAAACATGCTTACACAGCCATAGCTAGACCACCCCTGTCTAATTCTGATCACAATACTGTTCATCTAATCCCTACTTACAAGATTGCCCTCAAGAGCTCTAAACCTCTGGTTAAATCTATTAATGTATGGTCAGAAGAGAGCATAGAAATGCTGAAAGGTTGTTTTCTATGCACGAACTGGGATCTATTCTCTGGGGAATCAAGCCTGGACAATGCCACAGAAGTCATTACAGATTACATCAAATACTGTGTTGATATGGTGATTCCTAAAAAGAAAGTCAAAATCTATCCTAATAATAAACCCTTTGTCACAAAGGAGTTGAAGGACTGTATTAAAAAGAAACATCAAGCATTTAAGAACAAGGATCACTTACAACTCAAAACTGTACAAAAGGAGTTAAACCAGAGGCTAAAAGAGGCAAAAGAACATCATAGGAGACTGATAGAGAAAAAATTTCATACTATGAACTCTAAAAAACTATGGGACTTTATGAAAACAGCAACTAATATGAAATCAACGGAGAAGTCTTTGCATGTTACAGATGAACTGGCTAAAGCAAATGAGTTGAACTATTTCTATAAGAGATTTGATAATAATGATTTCTCTGCTGAATGTAATATGATGCTAGATAGTATGGTTATTGATGATGCTGATAGGTTGAAGATTGACCTTAAATCCATCAATAAGGTTTTTAAGCAAGTTAATGTAACTAAGGCCACAGGTCCAGATGGCATTTCTCCTTTTTTATTAAGAACTTGCGCAGATGAACTGACATCAGCTTGGTGCCCTATTTTCCAGAGGTCATTATACTCTCACATTGTACCAGCTTTATGGAAGAAGGCGATTATTACTCCTGTTCCTAAAAAATCTTGTCCACAGGAGAATAATGATTTTAGACCTATTGCCTTGACCTCTGTTGTAATGAAGTGCATGGAAAAGCTCATTATGAGCCAATTAATAAAGGAAGTAGGTTCACAGTTGGATCCCTACCAGTTTGCCTATAAACATCAGAGAGGCACTGATGATGCAATCAACAGTTTAGTGCACCTAGTGACTAAACATCTTGAGAATCCTATGGTATATGCTAGACTGTTGTTTGTAGACTTTAGTTCAGCCTTTAATACCTTACAGCCTCATGTTCTCTTGAAAACAATGCAGAGGATGAACGTCAATCCCTCTATTATTAAGTGGCTCCATTCATTTCTGACCAATCGTAGTCAGCAAGTCAGGGTGAATAAGACGTTGTCTGTGTCACACGCACCGGATCACGTGAGGTCACGAGGACCCGGAAGTAACTTCACGCAGGTATTTAAGCAGGAAGCAGGTGTTGTTTGGCACCAGACATTGAGCTCATGCTCACCTCATCGTCAGGTCCCTTCAACTTCATCACTCACGTGAGTAAACTCTCTGCTCTTCGGAGCGCTTATTTGCCTGTCTGTGTGCGTGTGAGAACGCGGATTTCTTGGTGGAAATCTCTACTCCTTATCGGAGCGTTCTCAGACCAACTGCGTGATTTACCTGCTCACTCGTGTGTTTCCGCGTTTGAGTTTTCCGTCACGCTACAAGGGGACACATCTCGAACCTTTCATTTCTCGTCAAGCCTCCGTGACAGAATGTCTGGTCCCGAAATGGTCCCGGCGGATCTGGAACAATTGTGGGGTGTGATTCAGCAGCAGTCGGGGGAAATCCTCAGTCTGCGGCAGGAGCTGGTGGGGCTGCGGGCGGAAGTCAACGCGCTGCGCGTCGAGACCGCGGGTTTTCGGCAGCAGTGCGAGACGCTCCAGTCCGACCTCACCGCCCTGCAGGCGGACTATGATGACCTGGCTACTGCGCAGATCGCCCCCGCAGATCCAGGCCGCCCCGCCCATCAACCCAAGATCGCACTGCCGGAGAAATGGGATGGATCCGGAACCCGGTGCGATGTACTTTTAACTAACCTCTCCCTTCTGTTTGAGTTCCAGCCAGCACGTTATCCATCAGATCGCAGCCGGATTGCTCTCCTCGTCTCTCTCCTCACCGGGCAGGCAGCAGAGTGGGCTGCGGCGGTCTTGAAAGCTGACGGGATCGCGGCTCACTCGTATCCCGAGTTCACCACCCAGCTCAAGGCCGCCTTCCAACATCCTGAGAGCGAGGTGGAGGTGGACTCTCGTTTGTACCATCTAAGGCAGGGCGAGCGCAGCGTCAGCAAATACACCATGGACTTCCGTACGCTCGCCGTCCAAACCAAATGGAGCGACGCGGCACTCCGCACAGCCTTCTACGAGGGCTTATCGAACCGTCTGAAAGACGAACTGGCTGTGCGTGAGTTGCCGGCCACCCTGGAGGGCATGATCCAGCTCGCCCTCCGGGTGGATCAGCGAATGAATCATACTAAACGCTCTTTCCATGTCTCCACAGGCTCCACCCTCCGTCACCGTCATCTGGATCCACCCGTCACCCACGCTGTCGCTGCGCCATCTGCACCTCCACCGGCCGCTCCAGAGGCCCACTCATCCGGAGCCGGGGAACCCATGCAGATAGGGCGCACCTCCCTGACGGCAGCAGAAAGGGCTCGACGCTACCGCGAAGGTCTCTGTGCCTATTGCGCCTCCCCAGACCACCACCGCGCTATCTGCCCTCTGCGTCCGGGAAACGGCCAGACCAGGTGAAGAGGGGGGTCTTCATCTGGTTCCGCTGCCATCAAATCCTGTCCCGCCATTTCCCGGCTGCTCCTTCAGGTATCAATCCTCATGGGCCACCAACGGATCGTGACCACCGCATTTGTTGATTCAGGTGCGGCTGGGAACTTTATCGATCAGGCTTATGCCGCCCAGTTGGGGATTGAGACTGAGGTGTTATCCCAGCCTCTAAATATCACAGCCATTGACGGTCGCCCCCTCAACTTCAGTCCCGTCACCCAACGCACTAAAGAGCTTCACCTTCAAATCGACAATCACTCAGAGAAAATTCACCTCTACATCACCTCCATCACGTCACCGCCGATCATCCTGGGGCACCCCTGGCTCATCAAGCACGATCCCTTCATCTCTTGGACCACCAACCGCATCGTCCACTGGGGGGCGACCTGTCAGGAGCTCTGTCTCCGGGCGGAGGCTGTGCGCTCGTGGCCCCTACCTACGTCGCTCAAACAGCTCCAACGTTTTCTGGGGTTCGCCAATTTCTACAGGCGATTCATCCAGGGCTTCAGCGCAACTGCGGCACCTCTGACTGCTCTCACCAAACCATCACGTGGAGACTTCCAACTCACACCTGAAGCCGTTCAAGCCTTCAAGAAGCTATGTCACCTGTTCACCACCGCTCTGGTTCTCATTCATCCTGACCCGACTAAACCCTTCGTTGTCGAAGTGGACGCTTCCGATGTGGGCGTAGGAGCGGTCCTTTCGCAACGCGGTCCAGACGAGAAACTACATCCCTGTAGTTTTTTCTCAAGGAAGTTCAATCCCACACAGCAGCGTTACGGGGTAGGGGACCGTGAACTGTTGGCCATCAAGTGGGCTCTAGAAGAGTGGCGTCACTGGCTCCAGGGCGGCAGCGACCCATTCACCGTCTGGACCGACCACCAGAACCTCACCGTCATCCGCCAGACCAAACAGCTTAACCCCAGGCAGGCGCGGTGGGCTCTATTCTTCGAGCACTTCAATTTCCAGCTCTCATACCGGCCCGGCTCGAAGAATACGAAAGCGGACGCCATCTCACGCCAACACCAAAGAGACACCACCTCCTCGGATCCCGCGCCTGTCCTGCCTCCACACATCATCCTGGCTCCTCTCCAGTGGGGGTTAGAAGAGAGAGTCCGCCAGAGTCACAGCCAGGCCCCTCCTCCACCCGAAACCCCCGCTGGGCGCTCTTTGTGCCCGACCATCTCCGCAGAGAGGTTCTCCAGTGGGGGCACGATTCCACCTTGGCAGGTCACCAGGGGGTCCAGAGGACGATCTCGTTTATCGGCAGGGCGTTTTGGTGGAAGACGTTGAGGAGAGACGTACAGGAGTACGTCCAGGCATGTAACATCTGCGCTCGCTCCAAGACCATCAACTCACCTTCCACCGGCGAGCTGCAGCCCCTCCCCATCCCCAAGCGCCCCTGGAGTCACATCTCGGTCGATTTCGTCACTGGACTCCCTGACTCACAGGGCAAGAACACCATCCTGACCATTGTGGATCGTTTCTCTAAGGCTGTGCACCTGGTGGCTCTCACCGGACTCCCCTCGGCCAAGACCACCGCGGAACTCATACTCGAGCACGTAGTCCGCTTGCATGGGTTCCCCAAGGACATCGTCTCGGACAGAGGGCCCCAGTTCACGGCCAAGTTCTGGCAGGCCTTCTGCCGTCTGGTCGGTACCACCTCCAGCCTATCGTCCGGTCACCATCCTCAGACGAACGGCCAGACGGAGCGGGCCAACCAACAACTGGAGCGCTTCCTTCGATGTTTTGCGGGTGAACATCAGCGCTCCTGGGCACGCTACCTCGTCTGGGCTGAACTATCTAACAACCTGCACACCTCCTCGGCCACCAATCTAAGCCCTTTCGAGGTATGCTACGGGTACCAACCCCCGGTGTTCGAACATCAAGAGCCGGAGGTTGATGTCCCGTCCGCCCAACAGTTGGTCCGCCGGTGCCGGCGGCTCTGGAACCACGCTCGGACTGCCATCCAGAAGGCCAATCGTCGGTACACCATTCAACACCGCCGCCGGCACCCTCCGGGACGATTGTTCCATGTAGGTGACAGGGTCTACCTCTCCACCCGCAACATCAACCTAAAGACAGAGACCAAAAAACTCACTCCACGATTCGTTGGACCCTACAAGATCACGCACCGACTAAACCCTGTCACCTTCCGGCTCCAGCTGCCTGCCTCTCTCCGGATCCATCCTGTATTTCATCAATCTCAACTTAAACCTGTCTTCTTCTCCCCTCTGTCTCCCCAGGTCACTGCACCTCCCCCGGTCCGGATCATTGACGGTGGTCCTGCGTACACCGTCCGGCGGATCCTTGACTCGCGAACCCGGGGCCGTGGCACCCAATATCTCGTTGATTGGGAGGGCTACGGTCCGGAGGAGCGTTCTTGGGTCCCCGGGCGGTTCATCCTGGATCCAGCCCTCATCCAGGACTACCGTCGTCGGGTATCCTCCGCCTCGGGACCGTCAGGCGCCGGTCCTGGAGGGGGGGTACTGTCACACGCACCGGATCACGTGAGGTCACGAGGACCCGGAAGTAACTTCACGCAGGTATTTAAGCAGGAAGCAGGTGTTGTTTGGCACCAGACATTGAGCTCATGCTCACCTCATCGTCAGGTCCCTTCAACTTCATCACTCACGTGAGTAAACTCTCTGCTCTTCGGAGCGCTTATTTGCCTGTCTGTGTGCGTGTGAGAACGCGGATTTCTTGGTGGAAATCTCTACTCCTTATCGGAGCGTTCTCAGACCAACTGCGTGATTTACCTGCTCACTCGTGTGTTTCCGCGTTTGAGTTTTCCGTCACGCTACAAGGGGACACATCTCGAACCTTTCATTTCTCGTCAAGCCTCCGTGACAGTCTGAATCTACGACTATTAGCACTGGTGTCCCACAGGGGTGTGTCAGTTCTCCAGTCCTGTTTACATTATATACTAACCAATGTACATGCAGTACTGGTAATAATTATATGATTAAGTTTTCTGATGACACAGCTATTTTAGGTCTCATATCCGGAACATCAGATGTTGCTATTTATAAAGATGAGGTTCAGAATTTTGTCCAGTGGTGTGATACACATTTTCTTAGCATCAATACGAAGAAAACAGTGGAGATTATTTTTGACCCTAAATCCATTGGAGATCACTTACCATTGGTCATCAGTGGTCAGAATATAGGCCAGGTAGATTCTTATAAATATCTGGGCATTCACATTGATAATAAATTGACATGGAGTGCTCAGGTGGAAAATGTCTGTATTAGGGTCCAACAGCGACTGTATTTTCTTCGTAGGTTGAGGGTCTTTGGTGTTAACCAGAAGGTGTTGCTTCTCTTTTATCACACTGTAATCGAGAGCATTCTCCGATATGGTATTTCAGCCTGGTTTGGCAATCTTAGTGTACATCTAAAGGCCAAAATCACACGGTTAATGCAGAGAGCCATGAAAATAGTGGGAGTTAAGCAGCATCCCGCACTTCAGGCTCTTTTTTGAGGAAACTGTTATTAGACAGGCTCAAAAAATTGTCTCAGATCCCACTCATGTCCTCAACTCTGAGTACCACTTATTACCTTCGGGAAGGCGGTTCAGAGTTCCTCAGTGTAGACTTAACCGTTTTAAGCAATCATTCGTCCCACTGTCCATTAAATTATTAAATGATAAGTTAGCCAGAGGTCAACAACACTAATTATTATTATTATTATTTATTTTTATTTTTTTTTTTGAATAAAGGTGTGTTCATAATGGGTAGGGTGTAATTTAGTTGCTCACTATATATAGTGAGGTTAGTGATGGGCCACTGTATGTATGTATCACACGAATGTAATATGTTATTTGTATGAAACGGCAGATTATAATGTTCTGTGTGTGTCCAATACGAATTTCCTTCGGGACAATAAAGTTTATCTTATCTTATTCAAGCAGGCTCGGGTAACCCCACTGCTCAAAAAACCTACATTAAACACTTCACTTATAGATAACTATAGACCGATCTCTCTCCTTCCATTCATAGCAAAAACACTTGAATGAGTCGTTTTTAACCAGGTATCACTGTTTCTCGCGCAGAACAGTTCACTGGATGCTAACCAGTCAGGGTTCAGGAGTGGCCACTCAACTGAAACTGCACTACTGTCAGTCACTGAAGCCTTGCGGATTGCAAAAGCTGATTCTAGATCATCAGTACTCATTTTGCTGGATCTTTCTGCTGCTTTTGACACAGTGAATCATCAGATCCTCCTGTCCACCCTCTCATCATGGGTATCACAGGGATTCCACTTCGCTGGTTTGAATCCTATCTCACAGGTAGGTCTTTCAGGGTGGCCTGGGGAGGGGAGGAATCCAAAGCACATCATCTGGCCACTGGGGTTCCTCAGGGATCAGTTCTTGGACCCCTCCTCTTCTCCATTTACACTACATCACTGGGGCCCATCATATAGGCACATGGCTTCTCTTACCACTGCTATGCTGATGACACACAGCTCTATCTTTCATTTCAACCAGATGATCCAACAGTAGCTGCACGGATCTCAGGCTGCTTGGCGGACATCTCGGAGTGGATGAAAGAACATCATCTACAGCTCAACTTGGCAAAGACTGAGCTCCTTATTTTCCCTGCCACTCTGACTCTACAGCATGATTTCACCATCAATTTAGGTACTTTAACAATTACCCCATCAAGTTCTGCCAGAAATCTTGGTGTTATCTTTGATGACCAGCTGACTTTCAAAGACCACATTGCTAAAACTGCTCGATCTTGCAGGTTTGCCCTACACAACATTAAAAAAAGATCAGGCCCTTTCTAACAGAGCAGGCCACACAACTTTTTGTCCAGGCCCTGGTCATCTCAAGGCTGGACTACTGCAATGCTCTTCTAGCCGGTCTTCCCTCATGCACAATCAAACCTCTACAAATGATTCAGAATGCAGCAGCATGACTGGTCTTCAACGAGCCCAAAAGGGCCCATGTCACACCTCTCTTTATCACCCTGCACTGGCTCCCAATTGCAGCTCGCATCAAATTCAAGACACTGATGCTTGTATATAGAACAGCCACAGGCTTGGCGCCTGCCTACCTCCACTCACTGCTACCAATCTACACTCCCTCCAGAACTCTGAGATCCGCCAGTGAGCGACGCCTCATTGTACCATCACAAAGAGGCACAAAATCACTTTCCAGAACATTCTCTTACACCGTTCCTGGCTGGTGGAATGATCTTCCCACCGCTATCCGGAATGCCAACTCCCTAACAACTTTCAAGCGACTGCTGAAAACCCATCTCTTTCGACACTACTTGACTTAAAATAAAAACAACAAAAAAAAAACACTAATTTGAGCACTAATTTGAGCGTTTTGCCTCTTTATGACAAATCGCTTGATGTATTCCCCACTGTAATGCCACGCCAGCAGAGGGAGCCCTCACCCATTGACTGCCTGTTGCTGCTCCCTCTGCTGCTTCTCTGGTAACTTCCTGTTTGGTGGCCATTTAAGGAGGCCTAAACCAAACAGGCCCCGCGAAGTATTGTTTTGCCTGTGCGGACTCTACTAAGCGTTTTCCCTGTTTCATTGCCACGGTTTTGTAATTTCCACAGTTTTGTTTTATAGTCATAGTTTTTGTCTTGTTTTTCGCCATAGTTTTGCCTCGTTCATTGCCATAGTTTTTGCCTAGTTTCATAGCCTTGTTTATTTGTTACTTTTGGACTGCTCACTTGTATTTTGACCTATTGCCTGTTTTTACTGGATTACGCTTTTGCCTTGCCTACGTATCATTGTTTGTTTGGAGATTGACCCTGCCTGTCTTAACTACGATCTGTTTAATAAAGCTCGCATCTGGATCTTACACGCTTCCCACGAGTCCTGTTACAGAATACTTCGCCGCCCCAAAGATCCAGCAGCTTTTGGATACAGATCAACCATGGATCCAGCATCACGACTCTTCCGCCTCTGCCAAGGTAACTGCTGTATTGAAGACTATGTTGTGGACTTTTGTGGACTGTGTCACCTTGTGGCTTTTAATGACGTGGCACTTAAGGACATTTTCCGCCATGGATTAAACGAACCCATTCGTTCTTACCTACCTGGAGGGAAAATATACTGGTCTCTGGAACAATATATTGCTTATGCTCTGCTATTAAGTGGATCACTTTCTACTGTTGGGATTGCGGATGAGGGACCCCGCAATCCCACAGTAACCCCCATATCACAGCCTTCTTATGTCATGCCTACCAAGCCAGAGCCAGTTCACTCTATACCCATCAAGCCAAAGCCTGCTCAAGTCATATCTACCAAGCCAGAGCCCTCTCACGTCATGCCTACCAAGCCAAGGCCTGCTGACTTCATGCCTGTTAAGCCAGAACCTGCACACCTCGCGTCTGCCAAGCCACAGCCTACACGTCACGTCTGCCAAGCCACAGCCTGCACTCGTCACATCTGCCAAGCCACAGCCTGCTCACGTCATGCTTTCTACACCAGGGCCTGCTCACGTCATGCTTTCTACACCAAGGCCTGCTCACGTCATGCTTTCTACACCAGGGCCTGCTCACGCCATGCCTGCCGCTCCAGGGCCTGCTCACGCCATGCCTGCCCATCCAGAGTCTGTACCTGTCATGGCCGCCCTCCCACAGCCAGCTCACAAGATGGCCGCCATCCCAGAGCCAGTCCACAAGATGGCCGCCATCCCCAAGCCTGTTCACAAGATGGCCGCCATCCCCAAGCCTGTTCACAAGATGGCCGCCAACCCCAAGCCTGTTCACAAGATGGCCACCATCGCCAAGCCTGTTCACAAGATGGCTGCCACGCCTGAGCCTCATCAGTCCAAAATCATCTCATCTAAATCTCATCTCACCATGTCTGCTGCACCCAAAGCAAATCAAGTGATGGCTGATCCTTCGGTGTCAAGTCAAGTCAGGGCTGCACTTTCAGTGTCAAATCAAGTAACAGCTGTGTTTCCTGAGCCATGTCAAGTTACAGCTGTTACTTCTGAATCAAGCCAAGATACAGCTGTTCTCCATGAATCAAGCCAAGACACAGCTGTTGTTCCCCATGAGTCAAGCCAAGTCACAGCTGTTGTTCCCCATGAGTCAAGCCAAGTCACAGCTGTTCACCATGAGTCAAGTCACGTTACAGCTGTTGTTCCTAAGTCAAGTCACGTTACAGCTGTTGTTCCTGAGTCAAGTAAAATTACAGCTGGGTTGTCTATATTAAGCCAAGCCACAGCTAATTTCCATGAGCCAAGCCAAGCCACAGTTGATCTTCATGAGCCAAGCCAAGTTACAGCAGATCTTCATGAGCTAAGTCAAGTTACTGCTGTTGTTCCCGAGTCAAGTCAAGTTACTGCTGTTGTTCCCGAGTCAAGTCAAGCCACAGCTGACCTTCATGAGCCAAGTCAAGGCACAGCTGGTCTTCACGAGCCAGGTCAAGTCACGGCAGACCTCCCTGAGTCACGTCAAGTCACGGCAGACCTCCCTGAGTCACGTCAAGTCACGGCAGACCTCCCTAAGTCAAGTCAAGTCACGGCAGACCTCCTTGAGTCAAGTCAAGCCAAGGCAGACCTCCCTGAGTCAAGTCATGACAGACCTTCCTGAATCAAGTCAAGAAACAGCTGCGCTCCTAACAGCACCTCTTCACATCATTGCTGCCAGTACAGGGCCTTCCCAAGCCACGGCCATCCTGCCAGAACCTCACCAGGTCCCCTCTGACCTTCCAAAGCCACGTCACGTTTCAGCTGATCCTCTAGAGCCTCGTCACGTCTCAGCTGACCTCCTAGAGCCTTGTCACATCTCAGCTGACCCCCTAGAGCCTCGTCACGTATCAGCTGACCCCCCAGAGCCTCGTCACGTATCAGCTGACATCCCAAGCCACGCAGAGCCCACGCTCCCAAGCCACATGTCCACAGTGTGTCCACACCCTCAAGACCGGCAGGCATCCCCCTATCTACTGTACTGCCTGTAATCGCTGTTGCCATTTTGAGTGTGTGGGCTACACGCTGTACTCCAGAGGCCTCGTCTGTCTACGAGTCTGCTCCAGAGGCCTCGTCTGTCCACGAGTCTGCTCCAGAGGCCTCGTCTATCCCCGAGTCTGCTCCAGAGGCCTCGTCTGTCCCAAAGTTTGCGCCAATGCCTCCAGAGGTGTCAGCTTCCGCTGTAGATCCTCCAAAGGAGGCGGCGTCCATTCATGAACTCACTGCCACATCGGTCCACGAGTCTGCTCCAGAGATCTTGTCTGACCATGAGTTTGCGCCAACACCTCCTGAGGTGTCAGCATCCACTGTAGAACCTCCTAAGGAGGTGGCGTCCATTAATGAGCTCACTGCCACGTCTGACCATGAGTTTGCGCCAGTGCCCCCGGAGGTGGCGGCTCCAGCTGCAGAACCACCTAAGGGGGTGGCGTCTTCCTATGAACTCTCTGCTCATCATGTCACGATCAAGAAGGCCTATCATGAACTCTCTGCCTGTCATGTCACAGCCAAGAAGGCCAATCATGAACCTTCTGCCTGCCATGTCACGGCCAAGAAGGCTAATCAAGAACTCTCCGCTCTGCTATGGATGTCATTTGTTTCTCTGTGGATATCTTTGCTCCTGTTTGCTCTACCTGCTCTGCCTGCCTCGCCATAGCTCTCTGTTATGCCTGCTCTGCCTGCCTCACCATGGCTCCCTTTTCTGCCTGCTCTGCCTGCCCTGCCATGGCTTCCTGCTCTGCCTGCTCTACCTGCCCCGCCATGGCTGCCTGCTCTCCCTGCTCCACCATTGCTCCAGGCTCCTCCGAATCAAACATGGTGGACTTCTGCTCCAGTGTACCACTGCCTGCCACAGTTCCATGGCCCAGGTTCTCCAAGGTTCCATTGTCTGCCACTGCTCCATGACCCAGGTCCTCCAGTGTTTCACGGTCTGCTACTGTTCCACGGCCCAGGCCCTCCAGTGTTTCACTGTCTGCTACTGCTCCACGGCCCAGGCCCTCCAGTGTTCCACTGTCTGCCACAGCTCCACGGCCCTGGTCCTCCAAGGTTCCACTGTCTGCCACAGTTCCACGGTCCAGGTCCTCCAGTGCTTCACTCTCTGCCACTGCTCCATGGCCCAAGTCCCCCAGTACTTCACTGTCTACCACTGTTCCATGGCCCAGGTCCTCCAGTGCTTTACTGTCTGTCCCTGCTCCACGATCTAGACCCACCTCCCCTGCGCGGACCTGGCCCCCCATCCCACCCCCTGTTTTGCCTCTGTTCCCCCTGGACTGTTGTTGCTTGAGCACCAGGAGTCGCTCCTAGGGGGGGGGATTCTGTAATGCCATGCCAGCAGAGGGAGCCCTCACCCATTGACTGCCTGTTGCTGCTCCCTCTGCTGCTTCTCTGGTAACTTCTTGTTTGGTGGCCATTTAAGGAGGCCTAAACCAAACAGGCCCCGTGAAGTATTGTTTTGCCTGTGCGGACTCTACTAAGCGTTTTCCCTGTTTCATTGCCACGGTTTTGTTATTTCCACAGTTTTGGTTTACAGTCATAGTTTTTGTCTTGTTTTTCGCCATAGTTTTGCCTCGTTCATTGCCATAGTTTTTGCCTAGTTTCATAGCCTTGTTTATTTGTTACTTTTGGACTGCTCACTTGTATTTTGACCTATTGCCTGTTTTTACTGGATTACGCTTTTGCCTTGCCTACGTATCATTGTTTGTTTGGAAACTGACCCTGCCTGTCTTGACTACAATCTGTTTAATAAAGCTCGCATCTGGATCTTACACGCTTCCCACGAGTCCCGTTACACCCACCTGTAAGTCGCTTTGGATAAAAGTGTCTGCTAAATGAATAAATGTAAATGTAAATGTACATTTAATTAGCCCTTAAAGTATATTAATTCCGCAATAAGTGTACTTTATAAAAGTATACTTAAGTGCACTTCTTTTTCACAACAGATGGCCTAGTCCTGGCTTAGCCCTGTCTGTGAAACCAGGCCTAAGTGACAATTTCAGCTTACATGCTTACACCAGTAGGTTGTGACAAATAAGTGTTGTGTTATGTTGCTTGTGTTATGAGTGAGGTATTTAACAACTGATCAATGATTAACAAATGATTAATTGTATTTCATTTAAGGCCTTCATAGGACAGGACATGAAATGACAGGATTAAACTAGTTTTGCTAAATGTTTTCCCACATTTTTCTGAAATGCTTGAAATTGAAATTAAATATTTTCAAAATGCATCCCTTTTTCATTTGAACAGAGTCTTTAACTTTCTGCTTACTATGGAGGCCATTGCTAACACTGAAATAAAAAATTAAAATAAAACAAATGAAAATAAAAAAAAGGTAATAGCAACATTTTATCTCACAATTACGTTTTATCATTTGACTTCATTAACTTTTTATTTGTTATTATTTGTACATCTTGTGGACAACCTTAGTTTTACAGCCTTCATTTGTCAGCTGAAATGTCTGATCATTTATAATGTGCTGTGAGCCCCCAGAGTATCGTAAATTAAGCATGTTTCCTCAAAATTGTTTGTTCTCCATATGTAAAAAAGTTTTGAAGAGTTTGGATAATGCACTTCAAGGATACAAGAAATTAATGTTTACTTTTTTACCATTACTTTAATAAATCACCATGGCAACACTGTTCAATATATCCAAAATCCGTTCAGCTCCTCAATGTTTTGGTATCATGTAGACAAGTTTGGTGTGAATTTCATGATTGCCCTTGGAGGAGTGCGCAAAAATTGTGATTAAAAGTCTGATTAAAAAAAAAAAAAAAAAAAAAAATCACATTCAAACCAAAATATTGACCAAAAATGACTGCAAATTAGAAAGTTGTCTAGCTTGACGAGTACAATATATGTACTGCATTTATTGACTCTAGCTAAAACTAATGATTTCATACAATGTTTGATCGGTGCAGCACAAACAGCCAATGCCTGGTTATTTTAGGCAATTTAGAAATCCTGTGCTGAACGTGTCCCCGGGAAGTGGCACGTCTGGTCGCCCTATTGCAGGAGCGATTTCATACATATATTTTCTCTCACATGAAGAAGTTTCTTGAATTCAATGATAAAGGTGATGTGTCTAACTTCATTTTTTGTTAGACCTTTAAGGTAAAGATACACGGGACAACTTTTTGGGCAGACAGGTAAGACACAGGGCTAACGGCCAATCTAAAGTATCCAGACATTAATTTGTTGCCCATTCTCACGGGAAAGTACCCAAGCAGCATTAATTTGTTGCCCATTCTCACGGGAAAGTACCCAAGCAGCATTGCTCAATTTCCAAAGGACATTAATGCTTGTTTGTTTTATAATATAAAATATATAATATAAAACAAACTTCTTTTAAATTTCTTTTTACTTCAAAAGTAACATACATGTAACATGGATGCCCAATTCAGATATTACTGACTTTCTTGATATGACTGATACTCTGGAGCTTAGTAAGACTGCCAGTGGCAATTTGGATAAAGAGTTCACTCTGGACTAAATTTTGGAGGCTATGAAGTCCTTTCCAAATTTTAAGACCTCTAGGCCTGAGGGGTTTTGTATTAAATTATGTAAAGCTCATTCAGATATTGTTGCGCCACTATTGGTGAGAATAATATATATGAAATATATAAATTTGCTTGTTATTGAAAAAGACAGGAACGACTCTAGCTGTGTTTCCATCCACTTATTTTTATGGACATTTTGAAATATTAGATAAAAAAAAAAAAAAAAAAAAAAAAAAAACGCTAGGCTCTCTTCGTTAGCAGATAATACACTTTTGTTCTTAAGTATGCTGTTGATTCTTTACCTCCTTTAATAGATTTAATAAACCGTTTAGTTCTATTTTTCCAGGTATTCAATTAACCCTCTGGGGTCTGAGGGTGTTTTGGGGCCCTTTAGAACTTTTGACATTTGTGAGGTTTTTTTTTTTTTTTTTTTTTTTTTTTTTTTTTTTTTTTAAGTATCTTAAAAACATATTAATGGCTAAAGTCTGCTGACACTATATTCAGCACAAACTGGGCCACAATAATATGTGCGCAGCATGTATGTACATGATTGTGTTTTTGAGAAAACAACATTTATGCGCGGTTAGTGAAAAACGAAACTTATTTCACTGAAATAAGGCCATAAAACACATACAGAACATTTGTTCACAAGACCTTTGAGAACTGATCTTATAGTTTTTGCTTCAAAATCACATATATTGATCAAGTTTTTTAAGTCAGTTTTTGTTTCGAAAGGGCATATGCGACGAATGATCGTGAATGATCATGCATAATGCTGTGATTCACACCTGAGAAGACAAAAGCCCACATAATGAGCTGCATAATGGCCCTGTTTACGCCTGGTATTAACATGTTTACGTCAATCCGATCACAAGTAGACAGTGCTAAGTATGGGTGTAAAACGTTTTGAGTGGATTGCGTTATGTGGTGTATATGCACATGTGATCAAATGCTTTCGAACAGCTGCTAAAGACCGCCTTCTGTGGGCCCCAGCTGGGCACGTGGTACTCTAGTACATGGTGGTGACTATGTGGTCTTGAAATATGGGGTGTAAATGGAATTGCCCATGGGTTCCATGTTGGCTCTCTGTCAAATGCCCACAGAGATACAAGCAAGATTTCACTGGGTGTTTTATAGGGCCCAAATATACAACGTGCAAAATACATGCAAACCATACCCGATTCCACTTAAGAGAGATGGTCTGGGGTACAGTACGGTTCGCTGCTAATGTGAAAGCAATCGTACCAACGCGGAAGTGAACCACTATTAATGACACATTATTTGATAAAAATGTGTGTTTATCTGTGTTTCACTCACTTTCCTGACAAACGTGACTGACGCACTGCAAGCAGTGAGCTATATCTCATTTCTGTTCACCTTTAGCGTTCTTTAGATCATTTGCAGTACATTCGTAAGATGGTTGTAAGTGCCGTTATGTACTGAATCTTTGGAAACAAACACTTTGATTCGAAAATGAAAGATAAAAGTAAACAGAGCAATGCTATGCATTTTGTTGCCTACTCCTGTGCCATCGTTACTAAGCAATGGGGTAACAGCTGCTGGCTTGATGACAGAAATGAACCTCAGTTCAGACCCAAATAAAATAATATGAACACAGACCAGTGGGGACGGGGGGAGGGGGAGCAATCAAACTCCAGTTTGGACCAGGCAAGCAAACCAAGTGTGAAAGCACCCTAAGAGATAATACATCCAAAATAAAGATACACTTTGATTTCTTTCTCAACTGTTTACATTCACTCAAGACATAACAGACATTTTTTTTTTTCGAGGATACTGCCCAAGACACGTATATCTACTTAATTTTGTTTGTATTTGTCAGTTGAAGAGCAAGAAGAGGCAAACCTCAAGGGCTGTGAGACGCGTCTCCCTGCACGGCACTGTGCGCACAGAACATGTCAGGGTCGTGTGTGGGAACGAGTTGCAGGAACGAGGAAATAATGAAAATGTGATTTAATAGAATAATCCAAACCGGGAACAGGAACAAACTGGAACAGCAGGAAAAACACATGCAAACACGACGTAAACTACCATTATGACATTAGCGACAACATAAGAACGGACCAAAAAACAAGGAACTGAACCAAACTTATATAAGAGAGCTAATCAGACAAAGACAGGTGGGAGTGGTTAACCAATGACGACTTAACAAGCAATGGAACAGGAAAGACCAAATAAGGACACAAGAGGGAAAAACCAACAAAACAGTCCACAGGGGTGTGACAGAACACATCTTGCAAGTTCTGAATTTAAGCATTTTACATATTTTCGTGTTTGTATGTTTAAACCGGCAAAGAGTTCCTCAGCCGTGGGTCCCTATAATCGTCACCACGTTTCACCACACTAGCGATGGCCCTGGTCACAGCCCTAGATTATAACATTTTTTTTTAAATGCACCTGCGTTGTTTTGCATTTTGTTTGCAAAATGTTATTTTTTCAATCAAATACTTTGGAATAAAAAAAAATCTTAAAAGAGTGCTAACATATTGTTTGTCTTGTGAGCTAAGTGTATCATCATATCCCTACTATTTTAAACCCAAGATGGCAAATATTGCCAAAATTTGACAGGTTGGCATCCCAGCAATGGTCAGTTGTATTTTCATTAACTAATACTAACAAAGATTAATAAATACTGTGACAAAAATTTTAAAAATACTTCTTCCATGACAACTCTCTGAAGATTTTTAGCATGGTAATTAGGGATGTAACGAGATCCGATGTGTCTCGTGAGACCAGTCGTATCTCGCGAGATCCCGTGACAATATCTTCCCAAAACATTTTGCTGTGTTTACATTAGAGCTGCACGATTAATCCTTAAAATATCGAGATCTCCATTCAAAGACCCACGTGATCTTATTCCTACAGTCATGTGAAAAAGTTAGGACACCCTATTGAATTCCATGGTTTTCCATATCAGGACATCATTAAAAAAAAAAAAAAAACTGGTCCTTGGCTGGTCTTAAAATTTCAAAAATAAAACCTCAGGTGAACAACAACACATAACAAATTGCACCGTGTCATTATTTACTGAACAAAAAAAAGCCAAAATGGAAAAGCCATGTGTGACAAAGTTAGGACACCCTTACTGTCAACATTGGAATTAAGAGGGTAAATAACAGTCAAGCACTGCTGATCAAATACCTTTGATTACCTGATCATCAGCAAGTCTGAGCACCTCTATAAAAGCATAAGCATAAGCTTTGGCAGTTTGCTGGTCTGGAGCCTTCAGGTGTGTGTTAACACAATGCCAAGGAGGTAAGACATCAGCAATCATCTTAGACAAGCAAATGTTACTGCCATCAATCTGAGAAGAGTAATACGGCAATTTCCAAACAATACAAAGTTTATTCACAAGTGGAAGACATTTAAAACAGGCACCTCTCCTTCCAGGAGCGGACGTCCCAGAAAATTCACCCCAAGATCAGACCGTGTAAAGCTCAGAGAAATGGCAGACAACCCAAGAACTACACCTCAGACTCTACAGGCCTCAGTTAACATGTTAAATGACAAAGTTCATGACAATACCATTAGAAAAATAAGGGACAAAAAAGGCATGTTTGGAAGGTTTGGCAGAAGAAAGCTTCATCTGTCTAAAAAAAAAAAACATTGCAGCACAGTTTAGGTCTGCAAAGTTGCATCTGAACAAAACACAAGTCTTCTAGAATAATGTACTTTGACAGACGAGACCGAAGTGGAGATGTTTGGCCATAAAGCACAGCACCAAGTTTGGTGAAAACCTAAAGAGCATATCAGCACAAACACCTCATACCAAAGGACAAGCATGCTGGAGGAGGGCTGATCATTTTGGGCTTGTTTTATAGCCACAGGACCTGGGCACCTCACAGTCATTGAGTTGGCCATGAACTCCTCTATATCAAAGTATTCTAGAGTCAAATGCGAGGGCATCTGTCCGACATCTAAAATTGGGCCAAAATTGGGTCATGCAACAGGACAATAATCCCAAGCACACCAGCAAATCTACAACAGAATGGCTGAAAAGTAAAGAATCAAGGTGTTGTAGTAGCCCAGTCCAAGTCCAGAGCTCATCCTGACTCAAATGCTGTGGTGAGAGCTGTGCATAAGCAAATGCCCACAAACCTCAATAAACTGCAGCAACGTTGAAAAGAAGAGTGGTCCAAATTCCTCCAGAACGATGTGAGACTGATAAAGTCACTCAGAAAATTAATGCTTCAAGTTATTGCTGCTAAAAGTGGATCTACAGGCAATTGACTCATAGGGTGTCCTAACTTTGTCACACATGGCCTTTTCTTCTTGGCTGTATTTTTCTTAAATAAATAATGACACTGTGTGATATGTCATGTGATGATGTTTATCTGAGGATTCATTTTTCAAATTTTAAGACCTGCCAAGGACCTGATAATTTTTTATTATGTCCTAATATAGAAAACCATGGAATTCAATAGGGTGTCCTAACTTTTTCACGTGACTGTAAATGACAACGATTTAGCTATGTGTATCAGGACTGTTTCACATCACGAGTGTCAGTGGAGCGTGAGAAGCAGGTTTTGTCGCTGCCCATGTTAATGAATCAGAGGGTCGGGGTAAATGTGAATGCAGAAAGAGCAACACAAACAGTCTTCTCAACCACATTATAATAACATTTCTGTGTAACTGTAACGTGGACGCTGAGGCGGTGTAGAATCCAATTGCAGAAGTTTATTACAAACAACAGCAAACATACACGATGAAACAGGCAGAGGGTCAATAACCGGAAAAGCAGTCCAAAATGTAAACGTAATCCAAACGGCAGAGTGATAACACAGGCAGTGGGTCAAATACCATGAAGTCAGTCCAATCAGGCAAACAATCCGACAAGGGTAATCCGTAAACTCAATAACCAAAAGCAAAGCAAGACAGCAACAGGTAATCCAACAGAGTAAATAAAGAAACACTCGGTAAGGCAGGTTAAACTGGCAATACTTCGCAAAGTCTAAAGCACATGGTCAGTCTTTAAATGGTGACAAACAGGAAGCAGCAGTAGAAGCAGCAGAGGGAGTGTGCAGGCAGTCCTAGGGTGAGAGCTCCCTCTGCTGGCTTGGCGTTACAGTAACAGACATTTAAATAATAGAAGTACAGGGATAAAAGTTTATAGTTTGGGTATAAACACTTATTGTCTACGGTAGCGAAAGTATCTTAACACTTGTATGTATAGTAACGCTCATCCTCTTCCGCCAGGAGGTGGCGACAACTGCCCGTTTAAAAAAAGTATGTAATTGAATCATTCATTCAGGAGATTTCAATAGTTAAACAAGTCTTAATGAAGTGATACACTGACTCCTTCGCTGAATGCTTTTTTTTATTATTATTTTGTTTAAATTAATATATGTTTTTAAAAGACTTAAGGAATGAACAGTTTGCCAGAACCACTAGTAAATTACATTGTTTTGTTTAGTTTTCTAATCTGTTTTCTCCTGAATCATGAGAGAATCATGGTCTCCAATTTATTAAAAACAACTGGGAATCTCAATTTTTCCAGGATCGTGAAGCTCTTGTTTAAATGTTGTTTATTACTGCATATAATTTATTAAAATGGAAGTTTAAGTTCATAAAGTTCAAAATACACCTACATTTTTTTGCATTTGGTCTTTTTCAGTTGAACAAGACTATTTTCCCTATATATGTCATCATTGAGGATTTCTTAAGAAAAGTTTAAAAATCTCGTCTCGTTCTCGTGAACCCAGTCTTGTGTCTCGTCTCATCTCGTGGGATAAGTGTCTCGTCACACCCCTACCCTTGAGGCATTCTAGTATAATTATACTGTTTTCCAGCATATGTAAATGCAAATAAATATCTACTTTGTTCTGCTAATGGAACACTAAAAAACACTGAGCACAGGTCAATTACCGTGAAATATTTAGCATCAGAAGGAACATTTGTCAGCAACGTGTGTGGATTCGGAACTTCTGCTGTCCAATCTTCCACTATTTCATTAATTGCTCGTAGATCATGAACAAGACCCCATCTAGATTTATCAGCTTTTATAATAGGAGCAATTGGAGTGTTACAATAACTGGTTGTTTCAATTAAAACTCCTGCCTTTACTAAACCTTCAATAGTGTATTTTATGCTGGCTTCAGCTTCAGGTCGTAAAGGATATTGCCATTTCCTTGGCAGGCATATTCCAGGTTTGAATCGTACTTCCATAGGATTTGCAGATTTTACAATTCCTACATCTGTGTCATGCTGAGACCATAACTCAGGTGGGACTTGACTTTCCATGTTGTTAAACAATTCACTATTGGTAATTTCTTCTATTTTAGGAATGTTGGAAACTTTTTTTCTTAGAGACCAGGAGACGTTTTGGATATCTTGAAGCAGAAGTTTCTCTTTATTCAGATACTCGCTGCGTAGCTCTGCAGTCATCAAAAAGTCTAACAAAATCTCAGCACAGCAGAGTATATAGGTTTGAAGTGGGAGGAGTACATAGAAGTGAAATCAATCTAAACAAAGCATGCAAATGTGGTTCAGGAAAACAGCTCAGTTAAAGATTTTCCAAGCCTTGACCTATTTAGCATACAAGTGTCATTCAAATGCATAGGTGCTTAAACAAAAGGCACAGTTGTACCTTGAGCTTAGAATTCACACTTAACTTGGGAAAACCTGCCAGATGTTCAGGAACTGCATAAAGACAAAAGGTTACTGTCTCAGGGCCTGGGCTGCCTGCTCTTAGACTGTCACAATATACATAACTTTTTCAGTTCATGTTGTTATATTGGAACCTATAACAAATATGCATAGGATCAGCATATTTGAAACAGATTCTTAAATTTGTAATCCTTCAGTCCCCCCTTTGAGAGTTCTAATAACTCTCACATAATACAAATTTAAACCTCCATAAATCCATTCTATAGCCTATGTTTGTTAACATGTTTGTTATGTTTGTTAAGCCCCATCTTCCATTCATGTAACTTGAAATAGTTACAGGCACATATATCTTATTCTGTGTCTTGTCCTAGATTTAATTACCTATGAGGAAATCTTCACCACAGGGTTGGCCCCCGAGGCCTGTTGCACTTCGGTTCTTCCCTGGGCTCCTCACTGGCCTGTGTGTCCTAGTCTGTCCCTGTAGTTAGTGTGCGAACTTAACTGTGCAATCACTCCATCCTCTAATGAAACATCAGTCATAGCAAACATCATAACCCATAGAGGATAGGTGAGTGACTGGAGTGTGCTGTAGTATTGTTTTTGGCTGTGAGTGTACTTAACCAGAGTCCCCCAGTGGGAGGAAGTGATAGTGAACTTCCTTTAGTTCTGTTTACCAAGAATCTTTTCATCTTTGTCTTAGATTATGTGGGGTAATTAAGAACTCACAGCCTTAACAGTTAGCACCTCAGCAAGCTTCCCCACGAGTTTGGTGTATTGGGGAGGGTCTGCTTCAGAGTTGCAAGCAGACTGAGTAGGAGCTGATTTACACTGTTAATTTCTCTTACATACTTTTTGTTTTTCCTACACTCTTTCATCCATTGTCCACGTTTACCACAGTAATGACAACTGCCCTCCCTCTTAGGACATTTACGTTTGGTTCTTTGTGTTGACCTGAAAGGATGCTGCTGCAATCTTTACTCTTGCTTTAACATCAGAGTCTCTTTCCCAAATAGCTAACATGTCTAGGTTACTTCTGAGAGTTTTGTTAGACCAAGTTAGATCTAGGAATGGCAAGGCTTTTCTGTACTCAGCTACAAAGCCATCTGACCAGATGCGGACTAGGGTTCCCTTGTCATCTAGCACACTTTCAGAATCATCAACTATTCCACTGTAAGTTACAGCTGTCTGGCAGAACCTTACAGTGTATTCATTCACAGTTTCTTCTTTCCTTTGCACACAGTTAGTGATTCTGGACCAGTCTATTTTGGGTCCCATGATATTCTTTAGAATTTTCAAAACACCTTCTCTCAAATCTACTTTACTGGCATGTTGTAGTTCAGAAGTACCAGCAGACTCAAAACTGTTGAATTCAGATTCAGTTAGAATTTGTGACATCCGCTGTGTGACTTCTGCTAACAGCATGTAGAGACGCATTTTGCTAGTCATTGCTCTTCTAAATTCAGAAAAATTTGTGCGTGCTGAGGGTAAGCTCTGGGATAGTCTCTCTATATCTTTAGGTCCTAGCGCTGTATGAACTGCTTGTAACTGGAGTATGGGCGTTACAGATGGAACAGTTTCAACACCTTCTACCCTACTCTGAGCACTTTGTCTTGCTCCACATACTTCAACTGAAATTGCTGCATCTTTCTCTATCCTTCTAGTATTATATGTGTCCTCTTGTCTACACAAAGACTGTAAGTCAGGATAGCTTTCATCTGACTGTTGGTCGTTTGAGTCACTTTTGGTTGAGGCCTTGTTATGGCCCACCTTTTTAGTGAGACAGGACACTCGAGTGTGCAGCTGTTTGTTTTGTTCTTTTAATTTAGCAATACACTGAGCTTGTTCTTGTGCTAAGGATAAGGTAAATTCCCTGTGGCAGCAGATAATGCCTTTAATGTTTTTCCTTCTTATACATGCTCCAAGTACCTTTTTGCATTCTTCAACTGACCATACTTTTTCTGGATCAATACCAAATTTCTTTGTTAAATCCAATCTGACTGACTCTGTCACTACTGAGTCCATGTGCTCTCCTAACAATTCTCAGTTGTTGGAATCAACCTAGCATTCCTTCTCAACATTTTGTAATGTTTTTCTGACACAACAATACACTTTTAACACCTCCCTGGCAAGCAGAGGATAAATTTGTTAACACAGGACAACTGTTGTTAACCTTCTCTGGTAAAGCAGAGGAAAACCTAGTTAATACACATTATCATGTATTCAACCTTCTCTGGCAAAGCAGAGGATTCCTGAACATAAACTACTAGCACTTTATGCTAATCTTCTCTGCCTAAAACAGAGGATAACTGATATTAGCACGTAATGCTAATCTTCTCTACCTGAATAGAGGATAATTAGTCTGTTAACCAAACCCTGCAGCTGTTTGTTAACACTTCTCTGGCGGCGCAGAGGCTAACCACATGTACTGGTCTGTAGTGGTTCTTTGAATAGAGTAACACTCACCAAATCGTTGTTGAGCTGAAAAAAGTTTCCGGAATTCAGTCTGGAATGATGTCTGGCGAGAAGCTCTATCCGGGTCACGGCACCAAAACTGTTGTGAATTTTTTTCTTAGAGACCAGGAGACGTTTTTGGATATCTTGAAGCAGAAGTTTCTCTTTATTCAGATACTCACTGCGTCGCTCTGCAGTCATCAAAAAGTCTAACAAAATCTCAGCACAGCAGAGTATATAGGTTTGAAGTGGAAGGAGTACATAGAAGTGGAATCAATCTAAACAAAGCATGCAAATGTGGTTCAGGAAAACAGCTCAGTTAAAGATTTTCCAAGCCTTGATCTATTTAGCATACAAGTGTCATTCAAATGCATAGGTGCTTAAACAAAAGGCACAGTTGTACCTTGAGCTTAGAATTCACACTTAACTTGGGAAAACCTGCCAGATGTTCAGGAACTGCATAAAGACAAAAGGTTACTGTCTCAGGGCCTGGGCTGCCTGCTCTTAGACTGTCACAATATACATAACTTTTTCAGTTCATGTTGTTATATTGGAACCTATAACAAATATGCATAGGATCAGCATATTTGAAACAGATTCTTAAATTTGTAATCCTTCAGGAATCGTCATCATTTGTGTTTGTATTTTATAATTAACAACAACTACCTGAGGGACACCTGTTAATGTGGTGTTACATAAAATTTTAATATAATTTTTGTCTGTAGAGTGAAAAATTAATGGATTATTTGTTGTTTCCCACTGGCACTGTTTAGCTTTTTGCATGATTGGTCCTAAATCTTTTGTTTCCCAATCATTTCCTACATGTAAGGATACATGTGGAACAGAATTTGGTATATTGAACCACTTTTTTATGAATTCATTTTCATTTATTTCCATAGCCGCTCCCTGCTTTGCAACTATGATATATTCTGAAGTAATTTCTATTTTTTGTTTTTTTGTTTTTTCTTGCCAGTTTTTTTCTTTATCATCATCTTTGTAAGGATCATATATCATGGTACAATGAAATTTTGTCTTTGGTAATCGTGCCTCTGGAATCTGTGCTTCAATAAATTTTCCCCATTTATCCATTATTTGCTCTACATCATCTTCTATTTGTCCTAACCAATATACATTAGCTGTTGGTTCTGAAATCATCATCATTTGAGTTTCTAGTCCCTGCATATCTATATATACTCAATTTGGAGAACACCAAATTTGTAAACCCAGCTTGCATAATGCTTCTCTTACTAATAAATTAACAGGAGTTTGATTTGATACTAGGATAGGTATGGTCACACTTTTGTTTTTGGCTTGTAGGCACACTGGAGCAGTCATCGGTATCAGTTGCATTTGTCCCGAGAATCCTATTGTCTTTACAAATTTTCCAGACATGGGGAGATGTGAAGCATAATTTGAATTAACACAAGTATGAACTGCTCCTGTATCAATCATCATGAACGCAGATTTGCCTTCTATTTTAATTTGCAACATTGGTTCATCATTAGCATTGGTTGTTAACATTGGAAACTGACTCTCCCCTATAGGATTCCCTGGGTCTCCCTAATACCCTTGTTCTGAACCTCCCCAATGATTTACCGTGCCATATGTTGGGCCTTGTGATGGACCCCGAAAAGGCTGGTGCCAGCCTCCCCTTCCCATCACGACTGGCTGTCCATGAACCAAAAGGGCATCTCTTACTTTTGTGCCCCAGCTGACCACATATCCAGCATTCTTCAGACCATTGTGCAGATCTGCCCTTGCCGGTCTGGTTTACTTGGACCATTTTTCTTTCCCTTTGCATCATTCCCGGCTGTTGTGCATGGATGTGGATAATAGGTATCGGGGTCTGACATGTATTTGGAGGGATTCTAGCAGGTGGAGTCATCTGAACTGCTGGTGCTTGTGTCAGTTGAACTGCTGATGGTGAAGCACTTGAAGTATTTACTACTGTCATTTGTTCTGCTTCATCTCTCTTTATTGTGGCTTGAATCTTTTTCTTACTTTTGTTAATTAACTCTTCAAGCTGTAGTTGAGTTAATATTTTCTGCAGTTCTTTTTATTGATTTTTCAATTTTTGTTCATTTCGGCGATATTGTTCCACTGCATGTACTACATAGTCACAAAACTCCTTATGTGTTTTGGAGTTTAAGCCAACCACGTCCTCTACTTTGCTTTTTACTGGCTGCGGCATGGCATCAATAATGGCATTTCTGAACAATGTGGCCATTAATGGGTCTCCTTCTGGATTCCCTTCAGTCTCTTGTTTCCATTTCTTTAGCTGTTTCTGTATGTAGATAATTGGGCTCTCTATTTCTCCCAACTGATCTCCCTTTAAGGCTTTAGGGTCAACTCTGGTTGGGTATTCTGCACGTAATGTTTGCCACACTACTGGACGATATGAATCAGAAACAGTCCCATCCATATAACAGGAGTCCACAGCTCTCTCTAAGTCTGATGCTTTGAGGATTTCCTCTATTTTTGTGCCTCCTAAAATTTTTGCTAGGAGGGCTTTAATGTCCCCCACAGCCAGCAGTTTGCCCATTGTTTCTTCCTCAAATGTTTTGATCCATTTTCCAGCCCCCTCGTGAATGTCTGGGAGGCGAGCAATCAGCCCCTCCAGGTCCTGTGTCACCCACGGCACATACTACCCCTGCGTTCCTTTAGTTAGAACTGGAAGTTGTTTAGCTTGTGGTCTAAGTGTGCCCTTCTCCCTACCTTGTGACCATTTATCCTCATCAAATGATAACTCCTCTACCTCACTGTCTTTTTCCCCACTCTTTAATAATCTACTTCTAGTTCTGATCAATTTATCTGTATCTTGTATTATTTTCTCAGTTTCTTTCATTTTTTCATCTATTTTTGCTTGTTATTTGTGTTCGTGCTTCTGTGTCCTCCTCTCCTTTCCATGATTGATCTAATAATTCCTCCCATTCTAATTTTCCTTCATACTGCGTTTTATTTCTTCCAATGCGGTTCTTGCCTGTTCATAATAATCTAATGGGAAAACCGATTTTTCTTTTTTTTTTTTCTGTGGAATTTTTTTTTACATCTGATTCAGTTTGTTTTTCTTTTTCTAAATCTACATGTCCTTGCATTTGCATTTCTCCTATTACTTCTACAGTTCCTTTTAGCACGGGGAACTGACCTTCAGCAGACCTATACGGTGGTGGTGGTATTTTAACTAACATTTGTTCTTTTTTCTTTGTTTCCTTATCGGCTTCTTTCAGTATTTTCCTACCCAGCCAACATTCTATCATGGGGCCCGTGTGGGCCCCATATGGGCTGTAAATATGGGCCCTACATGGGTTTGTCCATGGGTTCCATGTGGGCCCCATCTGAATTAGCCCATATGAATATCATATGGGGCCTGAATGGGGCTAATGTGGGGCCCAAGACCCATATTGGTCCCACTTATAACCCAGCCAACAATCCAAGGTGGGGCCAATATGGGGCCAAGACAGGTTTGTCCATGGGATCCACTTGGGCCCTATATGAATTAGCCCATATAAATCTCATTTATAACCTGGATGGGCCCCAACCGGGCAATATACTTAAGACCCATATTGGTCCCAGTTTGAAGCCATTTAAACTGTTCTTAAATTAAAATGTAAAAGTTCAGTATATCAAATACTTGGACAGTATTTGGATAATTCAGACATTTTCAATAAAACTTTAAGTTTTTGTAAAGTGTTAAACACCAACGTTGCCAGATTAATTTAAAACAGGGTGATACTATCCCAACAGCTGGTTTTAACATTTAATTAAAAATAAATAAATAAATAAATAAATCAACAGTCAAGAAATGAAAACACTGTCATTACACACCATGTTACTCAAAACTCATAAGAAAGTAATTCATTTGTGGAACACAAAGACATTTTTATTGAAACCTGGGAATTTTCTGTCCCTTCACTGAAAGTCTGTTCACCCAAACCTCTGACACTTAAAAATGGTTATAAAAAAAAAAAAGTTATCAAAAAAAAAAAAAAAATCCATATATTGTAACGCCACGCCAGCAGAGAGAGCCCTCACCCACTGACTGACTGTTGCTGCTCCCTCTGCTGCTTCATTGGTAACTTCCTGTTTGGTGGCAATAAAAGGAGGCCATAAAAGGAGGCCATAAAAGGAGTATTGTTTTGCTCTTGCGGACTCTACCAAGCGTTTATCTCTGTTTTCATTGCCCTGTTTTTGTCATTGCCACGGTTTTGTTTTATATTCATAGTTTTGCTTTTGTTTTTCCATAGTTCTGTCTAGTTTTTGCTATCGTTCCTTTCCTTGTTTATTTGTTACTTTTCGGACTGCTGTCTCTGGTTTTTGGACTCTGCCTGTTTTGTGGATTACGTTATTGTGTTGCCTTCGTCACTCTGTTTGTCTGGATACTGACCCTGCCTGTCTGACTACGATCTGTAAATAAAAGCTCGCACTTGGATCTTACACGCTTCCTCATTACAGAATACTTCGCCTCCCAAAGATCCAGCGGCTTTCATACACAGATCACCATGGACCCAGCATCACGCCTCGTTCAACTTTGTCAAGGTAACCGGAACATTGAGCAGTATGTCATGGATTTTTGTGAGCTTTGTCACTTGGTGGACTTTCAGGACAGTTTTCTTAAGGACATTTTCATCTTTGGTTTAAACAAGGACATTTCAGTAAATATGCCACATCACTGCCACTGGTCCCTAATCCATTACATTGACTATGCTCTGTTGCTGGCTGGATCGGCATATACTGTAGGGATCGCCAACGATAAACCCTACCATCCTCCTGTTCCAGCCACACCCATATTCACACATGTCATGTCCGGTATTGTCACGATCATGCCAGAGCCTTCCCCTACCAAGTCTGCCAAGCCAAAGCCCGCTTAACTCAAGTCCACCAAGCCAAAGCTTGCTCACGTCACGTCTGCCAAGCCAGTCCACAAGATGGCTGCCATCCCTGAGCCAGTCCACAAGATGGCTGCCATCCCCAAGCCTGTTCACAAGATGGCTGCCCCGTCTGAGTCCCCGGCCAAGATGGCTGCCATGCCTGAGCCTCATCAAATCAAAATCATCTCACCCAAATCTCATCTTGCCATGTCTGCTGCACCCAAAACAAATCAAGTGATGCCTGATCCTCCAGTGTCAAGTCAAATCAGGGCTGCACTTTCTGTGCCAAGTCAAGATACAGCTGTTCTCCATGAATCAAGCCAAGATACAGCAGTTGTTCTCCATGAGTCAAGCCAAGACACAGCTGCTGTTCTCCATGAGTCAAGCCAAGACACAGCTGCTGTTCTCCATAAGTCAAGCCAAGATACAGCTGTTGTTCTCCATGAGTCAAGCAAAGATACAGCTGTTGTTCTCCACGAGTCAAGCCAAGTCACAGCTGTGTCCCACGAGTCAAGCCAAGTCACAGCTGTGTCCCACGAGTCAAGCCAAGTCACAGCTGTGTCCCACGAGTCAAGCCAAGTCACAGCTGTGTCCCACGAGTCAAGCCAAGTCACAGCTGTGTCCCACGAGTCAAGCCAAGTCACAGCTGTTCCCCACGAGTCAAGCCAAGTCACAGTCGTTCCTGAGTCAAGTCACGGCAGGCCTCCCTAAGTCAAGTCAAGCCACGGCAGACCTCCATGAATCAAGTCAAGAAACAGCTGTCCTACCAGAACCTCACCAGGTCCCCTCTGACCTTTCTGAGCCCATGCTCCCAAGCCACGCAGAGCCCACGCTCCCAAGCCACGCAGAACCCACATTCCCAAGCCACAAGTCCTCAGCATCCACACCCTCAAGGCCAACAGACACCCCACTATCTACTGTGCTGCCTGTAATGGCCATCGCCATTTTCAGTGTGTGGGCAGCACACTGTGCTCTAGAGGCCTCGCCTGTCCACGAGTCTGCTCCAGAGGCCTCGTCTGAGTCTCCAGAGGCCTCGTCTGTCCACGAGTCTGCTCCAGAGGCCTCGTCTGTCCACGAGTCTGCTCCAGAGGCCTCGTCTGTCCACGAGTCTGCTCCAGAGGCCTCGTCTGTCCACGAGTCTGCTCCAGAGGCCTCGTCTGTCCACGAGTCTGCTCCAGAGGCCTCGTCTGTCCACGAGTCTGCTCCAGAGGCCTCGTCTGTCCACGAGTCTGCTCCAGAGGCCTCGTCTGTCCACGAGTCTGCTCCAGAGGCCTCGTCTGTCCACGAGTCTGCTCCAGAGGCCTCGTCTGTCCACGAATCTGCTCCAGAGGCCTTGCCTGACTGCGAGTCTGCCCCAGAGGCCTCATCTGACCAGAAGTCTGCTCCTGAGGCCTTGTTTGTCCACGGGTTCGCGCCCATACCTCCTGAGGTGTCAGCTCAAGCTGTAGATCCTCCTAAGAAGGTGGCGTCTATTTATGAACTCACTGCCACGTCTGCCCTAGAATTGATGCCTATGCCTCCAGAGGTGTCAGCTTATGCTGTGGATCCTCCAATGGGAGCGGCGTCCTCCTATGACTCTCTCCCTGTCATGTCACGGTCAAGAAGGCCTATTATGAACTCTCTGCCTGTCATGCCACGGCCAAGGAAATCATCCGTGAACACACCGCTCTGCTATGGATGTCATTGGTTCCACTGTAGATATCTTTGCTCCTGTCTGCTCTACCTGCTCTGCCTGCCTCGCCATGGCTTCCTGTTCTTCCTGTTCTGCCTGCTCTGCCTGCCTCGCCATGGCTCCCTGCTCTACCTGCTCTGCCTGCCCCACCATGGCTTCCTACTCTGCCATTGCTCCATGGCCCAGGTCCTCCGAGGTCCCACTGTCTGCCATTGCTCCATGGCCCAGGTCCTTCAAGGTTCCACTGTCAGCCACAGCTCCATTCAATAAAAGGAGGCCATTTTCAAACAGGAAGCCGCTAAGTATTGTTTTGCTCTTGTGGACTCTACCAAGCGTTTATCTCTGTTTTCACTGCCCTGTTTTTGTCATTGCCACGGTATTTGTTTTATATTCATAGTTTTGCTTTTGTTTTTCCATAGTTCTGTCTAGTTTTTGCTATCGTTCCTTGTTTATTTGTTGTTTTTCGGACTGCTCTCCCTGGTTTTTCGACTCTGCCTGTTTTGTGGATTACATTATTGTGTTGCCTTCGCCACTCTGTTTGTCTGGATACTGACCCTGCCTGTCTGACTACGATCTGTAAATAAAAGCTCGCACTTGGATCTTACACGCTTCCGACGAGTCCTCATTACATATATAGAGTTTTTTTTTCTTTTTTTAATTCAAGTCATAAATAGAATTTCAATGGAGAGACAAAAATGTCTTAATTTCCTTGAAAACATAATTTGTGTTTCAGAGACGAATGGAAGTCTTATGGGTTTAAAGCAGGGATGTCTAACTTCTGGAGGGCCACAGTCCTGCAGATTTTAGTTCCAACCCTGTTCCAACACACATACCACCTAGTTTTCAAATAAGCCTGAATGACTTGATTAGCTGAATGAGGTACTTTTAATAAGGGTTGGAGCTAAATTCTGCAGGGCTGTGGCCCTCGAGAATCAGAGATTGACACTCTTGGTTTAAATCAATAGAACAGATAGAATACATTTTTTTTTTTTTTTTTTTTTAATTTTAGGTGAAATATCCCTTTTAAAACTTCAATGACAACATAAAACACACAAAAAAAACCCTGTTTAACTTACAATACAGTAATAAAATACTTGGTTTCAACACATTTTGTACGGATGGACACACACAAAGTTGATCACAGTCCTGAAGACTGCTGTGACCTGATTGCTCTCTTCTGCCCCATCTCTAACTCCCGTGAACCATTTTGATGTCTTTCTGGTTCACGGTCTTGGTCATTGCATTCTTCTTCAGTCCACCTATAAAAACAAAAGTTTACATATAATCATCTAATCATCTGAACTACAATATATCTACAGATTTAAGGCCATTTCACACTGGGCGTGATGCGAAAAAGCAACGTGAATCGCTGACGAATGTGCTTTCACACAGAGCATGAAACGACCGTCTGAAGAGCATGAATTTTATTGCATGAATTATTATTTGTATAAAAAAATTAGAATTGTGAAATTTTAATGTTATATAAAATGCCACCCACAGCCATATACATTTAGTTTTAGGCAAAATAAAAAAAAGTTTTTTGTATAGTATAGTTCCAACCCCAAACAGCATCACTTAGAGAAAACAAGTTTTAACTTACAATCTTTTGCGCTTCATTGGCACTTCAGTGTCAGTTTGTAAATCTGAGGTATCCTCGACTCTGCTAAGTTTAGCTTTTGCTGCAGCATGTGTCTGTAAAAAACAACAACAACAAAAATGAACAAACAAACAAACAAAAATACATTTCGGAACACAGGACTATTGTTTAAAATTTTTTAAAACAGATGGTTCAAATTACCTGCATTTCCTAGGACACGTATGCTGTACTTTGCCCAGTCTGCTCCAGGAGCCACATACCCATCAGTCATAGGGAGAAGTTGTTTTTTTTTTAAAGTTGTGCCACTGGAACAACAAAAGGCTGGCCGGTGAGTGCAGAGACAACAGTAATTCCCAAACTTCAAGAAGCCACAGGGTAGTCAAATAAAATATTCCACATTTTCATCTCTACTGCGTCACTTGTGGACGCACATTCACGAGGGTACCCCGACGCATGCGTGTGGTGGCGCTGGCCCAGATCAATAGATTTCAATAGCTTTCATACAGCGTGCGTCTTTCTCCATTTGTAAACAAGGCACGGCACAAGTGCTCAACGTCAAAAATGCCGGATCTGGGTCTGGTGTGCATCCACAAGTGACGCAGTAGAGATGAAAATGTGAAATAAAGTCGTTATTTTTGTTTTCTTTGCCCACAAAAAGTATTGGCGTAGCTTCGTAAAATTAGAGTTTAACCACTGGTGTCACATAGACTGCTGTGAAAAAGGTGATCACGCATACTTCAAGCGTGTGCACAGACAAACCTAATGAGAATAGTGGTCTCAAAACAGTTTGAAATCCACCCTACCTGGCGTTCGAAAGCAGCATTTGTCCGCTTTTAAGAACAAGTTATGTTAGATAATTTAAAAACTCAGTATTCTGCCATTCAAACGCGGTTATTATTATAAATTGTGTGGAAATTCAATTTTCCCTCAGGTGAAAAAATGGCGGCTAGACGGTCACAAAACGCATCAGTAAAGCATAAAATAAATAATAACTGAGAATCCTACTTCATTAATATCAGGAAAAAACAAAACTACACCTTACCGTCAACAAAAATAACATGCTTTAAGCTTTACAGACATTTTTAGCGATTACGCGGCCAGAAAAAAAATACAACATCATTATTTTTAAGGCTATATTATTTTAAAAACAACTTAAACAGTCAAACATGTTCTCAATACTTGAAACCATGAATAATAATATCTAATTTCTAGAAAACATGCATTTTACCTGCTTGTTTCCGCTCCGACAGTTCCTTGTGAACTGTTAAAAGTAGTAACCGGCCGTGCTTAGAAGAGACTGTATCCTTGCGCCAGAGCCGGAATTCCTTTTGTTCGAATTTATAAAATCTTTAGTTATACATTTAAACAAACGCTTGTTTTCAGCCAAGAACAATGACATGTGATATTATGATATGATATGATATTATGTGAAAAAAAAACAAACTAAAAATCGAATGGAACAGGACCACTTGGTCAAGCGGAAGGTGCATTGTCAGATCATTTGTAACATTAGGTCCCATGTAAGAACGAATCTAGAGTTTGGAAAAAAAAAAGTCTAGAGTTTGTGATTGTCCCTGCTAAAATATGTAAGTAAAAGAAAAATGCATTTTGATAAATCCATAGGCAGGGGTAACATTGTAATATTGATAATTCACACATTTTCATTTAAAAAGTAATTGTCTGTCAAATCAACCAAATTTCAAAAACTTCCCCAGCTCAAATTTTTTGATTTTACTTAAAAAGATGGACATGTATAATGTTGAAAGCCAAAATATTAAATGTCATTGATGAATATTTACTGAGTAATCCACTATTTTGTAGAGGGAGGCAATTTTATCTTTAGATTCAAAGTCAAGTTACAGGGGGTATAAATGACTTCAGAACACACAGAGACTGGTAGTTCTATTAGTAAAATCTGTTGACTTTAGCAATCTTTGTTGCATTATGTGCCAATGGTAACCATTCAAAAATGGGAAACAGCACTTTTCAGATTTTTCTCCAAAGTTTGCATGCCTGTAACTCAAGAAGTATTAAAGATATATTAATGTCCTTTTAGATGTTGGGTCTTAACAAACTATCGTTGTGGCATCTTTTTAATGCCCTATGAGATTCGGTTCCAGAGATATTGGAATTTAAATATGGCTCCAGGAGTAAATCGTTAAAATTTACACATTTCAGTGGTCAAAAACCAAATGTCAGTTTGCAAAAATATAATATTTCATTTCTTTTAAAGAGGAATGTCTGAAGAACAATTAATGTTAAAACTAGAGATGTATCTCATTTCTTTCTGTCAAGACAACTGTAGCCATTTAAATTCTGGAATTTGAAATTCGCCATGGCTCCCTGCTCTGCCTGTTTTGCCTGCCCCGCCATGGCTGCCTGCTCTGCCTGCCCCGCCATGGCTTCCTGCTCTACCTGCTCCGCCATGGTTCCAGGCTCCTCAGAATCCAACATGGTAGTTCTGCTCCAGTGTTCCACTGTCTGCCACAGCTCCACGGCCCAGGTCCTCTAAGGTTCCACTGTCTACCACAGCTCCACGGCCCAGGTCCTCCAGGGTTCCACTGTCTGCCACTGTTCCACGGCCCAAGCCCTCCAGTGTTTCACTGTCTGCTACTGTTCCATGGCCCAGGTCATCCAGTGCTTCACTGTCTGTCACTGCTCCAAGATCCAGGCCCACCTCCTCTGCACGGACCTGGCCCTCCGTCCCACTCCCTGTTTTGCCTCTGTTTCCCCAGCCTCCTGGACTGTTGTTGTTTAGAGCGCCAGGAGTCGCTCCTAGAGGGGGGATTCTGTAACGCCACGCCAGCAGAGGGAGCCCTTGCTCATGGACTGTCTGTTACCGCTCCCTCTGCTGCTTCTTTGGTAACTTCCTGCTTGGCAGCCATTTAAGGAGGGCCAAACAGGAGGTTGCAAAGTATTTGTAGCGCGAACTAGCAAGCGTTTGGTTCACGATTTATAAATTATGGTGTGACCACAACTGCGATACAGCAGCAACTACGTGGGATTACCTGGACCAGAAGTCAGAAGACAAGGGTCGACTCACTAGAGCAAAAGACAGCATAATATAATAACTACAAGAACTACTGAAATGCAGAGATCAAGGAAAAGGTAAGTGAATTGTTCTGTTTGTTTTGTGTCTTTGAATGAATTGTAATCTTTTGAGATTAAAATAGTAGAAAACAAACAAAACCCAAATAGGTAACAATAACCAACAATAGTTAAAAACAATAACAAAAAAAGATATCAGAGTTCAAACAAAGTTCAGTGTATCAAAATCAGTTTCCAAAGTTCACATCAATCTCTGAAATTCACCCTTAGTTCTCAGTTCTCTCTCAGTTTCAAGTTCAGAAAAACAGTCAGAGTCTTAATTCCAATTGCTCATGAACAGTAATGTTCATCAATGGGAAAAGCAGTTCAGTCCGTGAGGAAAAAAACTTTTGTATCGAGGGAAGTCCAGGTGAACTTAAAATGTGAATGTGTGCAATTCTGTCCTACCCTATTGAAAAAAAAATGACTTTTTACTCTGTTTCCAGGTACGAAATATTTAGATGGCTCGCCAGTCCAAACCAGGAACAGGAATCCACGGCCCAGACAAGATTCAGAATCACAGCAGCAGTTCTTTAAACATTCAAAGAGAGAGGAAAACAAAACGAACAAAAAAAACCCAGCCTTGCAAAAACAAAGCCAAAAACAATCATTAGTGACTTGTTCAAATGAACCATTTCAAATAACTAAAATGTCTGTTTCAATTATTTGCATATATGCAACACATACATGCTAGTCGCCATGTGCTTAATTAACACACTGCAGTCTAAACGCATCGTTAGTGAAGCTAGCAACACATGGTCCACATTTTACACGAAAAAAATAAATATTACATCTTCTCAAATAAAACATTCTTCAACAACTTAAAACATATATACACTCACAGAGCATATTAAAGTACAAATAAAGCATTTCAGACATTTTTACATTACTCTCTTACAATCCTCGTTAACTTTACAACCTCCCATAGTAGTATTTACATTCAATTTAGTTGAATACACTCCTTGCAACCAAATGTGTACTCACCAAGAAGAAATGTATCAAAAAGGGAAAAGTAAATAAAATAATCCTCCAAAGAAATACAGATTAAGCTCGATTTCACTGGCTCGATTTCACCAGCTTCTCGTGGCGTCTTTCTTTCAGTGATGTTTCTAGTCATGTCTCTCTCAAAGCATGAATTTATAAGAAACAATATCTTGCAAAGTTATTTCTAAATCTGTTAATAATCCATCGCTGAATCATTTAACTGTTTGCTCTCACTCTCGCATCGTTCACAACTTTTTCGTATTTCTTCTATTCTCTTCCTGCATGCGCTCTTCTGGAACTTTTCCAGCAAGGGCGGAGCTAACCTTTCACCTCACCAATCAGTAATGTAAATAAATGTCACTTAATGAGTTTTTTTTTTCCTTTTTTTAGTCCTTTAGTTTTTCAGTAGTATGAATTAACTATTTTATATAAATATTAGACACTTATTAGAATATTAGATTAACTATCTGGGTTACATATTGTTTTGCCTGTGCAGACTCTACCAAGCGTTTTCCCTATTTCATTGCCTTGTTTTGTGATTTCCATGGTTTTGTTTTGTTTCATGGTCATAGTTATACCTTGTTTCATTGCCATAGTTTTGCCTTGTCCCATTGCCATGTTTATTTATTTATTTATTTATTTATTTTCTTAGTTTGAACAGCAGCTACGCTAATTATGTTCCTATTTGTTCTCTGTTTCTGTCATGGGATTGATATCCCATGGTAGCTAGGTATTCACAAGCTCCAGTCTGGATCCAGAACACTTAAGAAGAGATGTACAGCTGTTGTTCCCAAGTCCAGTCAAGTTTCCGAGTCCAGTCAAGTTACAGCTGTGTTTCCCGAGCCAAGCAAAGTCACACCTGTCGTTCCTGAGTCAAACAAAGTCACAGCTGTCATTCCTGAGTCACAGTTGATCTTCACGAGCCAAGTCAAGTCACTGCTGGTCTCCATGAACCAAGTCACGTCCCATCTGACCGCCCAGAGTCAAGTCACATCCCATCTGACCACCCAGAGTCAAGTCATGTCTCGTCTAACTGCCCAGAGTCAAGTCATGTCATGTTGCCTATTAGATCCTGTACCTACTAAATTACTGAAAGAATTGTTACCTGTGGCAGAAGAACCGCTTCTCAATATTATCAACTCATCGTCATCTTTAGGTCACGTCCCTAAACCATTCAAGCTGGCGGTTATTAAGCCTCCTATTAAGAAACCACAACTAGACCCTAGTGAAGTGGCAAATTACAGACCCATTTCTAATCTTCCATTTATGTCTAAAATTTTAGAGAAAGTTGTATCTGCTCAACTGTGCTCATTCTTGCAAAAATGATATCTGTGAAGATTTTAGTCAGGTTTCAGGCCCCATCACAGCACAGAAACTGCACTTGTTAAAATCAATAATGACTTGCTTCTTGCGTCAGACCAAGGTTGCATCTCATTGCTAATTTTACTTGATCTTAGTGCTGCGTTCGACACTATAGATCATGACATACTAATAGATCGACTACAAAATTCTGCAGGTATCCAAGGGCAGGCTTTAAGATGGTTTAGATCCTACCTGTCTGATCGCTACCACTTTGTTTATTTAAATGGGGAGTCATCTCAGTTATCACCAGTAAAATATGGAGTGCCACAAGGATCTGTTCTAGGTCCTCTACTATTTTCAATATACATGCTGCCCCTTGGTAATATTATTAGAAAACACAGGATTAGTTTCCATTGTTATGCTGATGATACTCAACTATACATCTCAACAAGACCAGATGAAACTTCTGAATTATCGAAGTTTAACAGAGTGCGTTAAAAATGTAAAAGACTGGATGACCAATAATGTTCTGCTATTAAATTCAGATAAGACAGAGATATTACTTATTGGACCAAAAAACAATACACAGAATCTTTTGACTTACAATTTACAAATAGATGGATGTACTGTTACTTCCACTACAGTCAAAAGCCTGGGTGTTATATTAGACAGCAACTTGTCTTTTGAAAATCATATTTCTTGTGTTACAAAAACAGCATTCTTCCATCTTAGAAACATTGCCAATCTGCGAAACATGTTACCTGTTTCTGATGCAGAAAAGCTAGTTCACGCATTCATGACCTCTAGACTGGATTATTGTAATGCACTACTAGGTGGTTGTCCTGCATCTTCAATAAACAAGCTACAGATAGTCCAAAATGCAGCTGCTAGAGTCCTTACCAGGTCAAGAAAATATGATCATATTACCCCAATTTTAAAGTCTCTGCACTGGCTACCTATTAGTTTCCGCATCAGCTATAAAATAGTACTTCTTATCTATAAGGCACTTAACGGTTTAGCTCCTGCGTACCTAACTAGTCTTCTACCACGCTACAATCCATCATGCTCCCTAAGGTCACAAAACTCTGGACTGTTGGTAGTACCTAGGATAGCAAAGTCCACTAAAGGAGGTAGAGCTTTTTCACATTTGGCACCCAAACTCTGGAACAGCCTTCCTGATAACATTCGGGGTTCAGACACACTCTCTCTGTTTAAATCTAGATTAAAGACACATCTTTTTAGCCAACCATTCAAATAATGCATCTCATAAACTTTTCCTGCAGTCATATCTGATCAAATGTTCATTATTAATCTTTTAGCTCTGGTTTAACAAATCTTTCTTTGCTTAGTTTGAACAGCAGCTATGCTAATTATGTTCCTATTTGTTCTCTGTTTTTGCCATGGGATTGACATCCTGTGGTAACTAGGAATTCACAAGCTCCAGTGAGGATCCAGAACACTTAAGAAGAGATGATGCCAACCCCACAGAGGACTTCAGATGATGCCAGCCCTGAAACAACATACAGCACTACCGAATTCTGCTACTAATTTATAGTGTTCTTTGTCTGTTTGATTACGTCATTAATTGATCTTTACCACACATCTCTCCCATATGTACATCAAGCTACTACTACATATATTGTAAAAATGTCAATTTGGTGTAAAGTTGCTTTGCAACGATATGTATCGTGAAAAGCGCTATACAAATAAATTTGAATTGAATTTGAATTGAATGTCTCGTCTGACACCCCAAGGTCACGGCCTATCATGATGGCCAGCGTGCTGGACCCACCACTAGTGTCAGTGCGGGCTGCAAACATCTCAGAGAGGTCCTGCCACCCGCTGCTGCTCTTCCCTTAATGGCGGTTGCCATTTGTTGTGTGTGGGCTGCACACTGTGCTCCGGTGGTCTCGTCTGTTTACGAATCTGCTCTAGAGGTCTCGTCTGATCACAGGTCTGCTCCAGAGGTCTCGTCTGATCACAAGTCTGCTCCAGAGGTCTCGTCTGACCGTGAGTCTGCACCAGTGCCCCCTGAGGTGATGTTGCTGGCTTCAGATCCTCCTAAAGGGATAGCGGACACCACCATCGAGTCTCCAGAGGTGGCAGCATCAACTGCGGCTTCCCCAGTGGCTGAGATGCCCACCGTATTTTCCTCGGAGGTGGCGGCGGAGGCTGCGGAACCTCATGAAACGGGGTCGTCTGTCCTAGCTCCCTCCATGGTGGTAGCGCCCAATCATCCTCTCCTAGCCAGAGTACCCATGCCTGGTCCTGAACCGGCCACGGAGGCCGCTTATGAACTCTCACCCTGTCCTGTCCCAGCCAAGTCTGGACTCTCTGCTCCCCCTGTCACGGCCATGAGGGCCACCTACGAACTCTCTGCGAACTGCGCTTCTTGCTCTGCACCAGAGGGCTCCAGCACTTCCTGCTCTGCCCCGGAGGGCTCCTGCGCCTCCTGCTCCACCCCGGAGGGCTCCTGCGCCTTCTGCTCTGCCCCAGAGGGCTCCAGCACCTCCTGCTCCGCCTTGGAGGGCTCCAGCACCTCCTGCTCTGCCCTGGTGGGCTCCAGCTATGCTGGTTCTCTCTCAGTCCCTTGGCCCTCCAACCCTCTCCCTGTCTTGCCCTCGCCCCACCGCTCCCTTGGACTGGGACTGGGGGGGGTGCTATGTCATGAATCTGGTCGGTGACCTTCAGTCCGATCACCACCAGATGTCAATCTCGCTCTTTCACATCATACAAACTATTGCACTGCACCCCGGACTACTTCTCCCATCACCCATCGCGCTGATTGCGCCAACACCTGTGGCCAATCAGGCGCTCTATATAAGCCCTATATAAGCCTGTTTGCTATTAATTGTAATAATCTAGTGACATTTTTGTTTGCACAAGGAGTCTGACAACAGCCAGTGCTCCACACTGATCTAATCTCATCATCATCCAGTCTTCCTGGAATGACATGAAGACACAGAACAAACTGAAACAGACTAAATCCAGAAGAACTGTGGCAATGTCTCCAAGATGCTTCAAGAGACCTACCTGCAAAGTCAAGTCAAGTCAAGTCACCTTTATTTATATACCGCCTTTAACAATACAGAATTGTGACAAGGCGGCTGTACAGTATTAAATAGGAAACAGTACATCAACAATGCCAAAGGCAACATTAAACACTCACATTATAGGTAAAGGTAGTTAATCAAAAACAATAAAGTAAAATGCAATATTGTGTTAAGAGAAAGTGTCCCCAACTAAGCAAGCCAGAGGCGACAGCGGCAAGGAACCAAAACTCCATCGGTGACAAATGGAGAAAAAAACCTTGGGAGAAACCAGGCTCAGTCGGGGGGCCAGTTCTCCTCTGGCCAAAGTTCCCGTGGTCTTGTGCCGACAGCCATCTAGGTGATGTGGTCTTTAATGTGGATCCGTCTCTGGGGCTCATCTAGTTGATGTGGACTCCGCTGACATTCAGGGCTGTAGAGGTCGTCTCTAGGTGCTGATCCACCGTCTGGGCTGGGTTCGGACTGGATCCGGGGGACTGCAGTGACCATATGATCTGGATACGGACTGGATCTGGTGGTTAATGTGACCTCGGAATAAGAGAGAAACAGACTAATATTAGCGTAGATGCCATTCTTCTGACGATGCACCGAGTACATCGGGTGTTATGGGAAGTGTTCCCGGTTCCGGTTGACCTAATTAGTGCAGCCTAACAATCCTTTAACGGATTTGAATTACAAGAATGTGGATTTGTTATGTGTAAGCAAGGTTAAAGAGATGGGTCTTTAATCTAGATTTAAACTGACAGAGTGTGTCTGCGTCCCGAACATTGTAGGGTAGATTGTTCCAGAGTTTGGGCGCTAAATAAGAAAAAGATCTGCCGCCCGCGGTTGATTTTGATATTCTCGGTATTATCAAATTGCCAGAGTTTTGAGAACGCAGCGGACGTGAGGGACTATAATGCGATAAGAGCTCACTCAGGTACTGGGGAGCTAAACCATTCAGGGCTTTATAAGTAATTAGCAAGATTTTAAAATCTATACGATGTTTAATAGGGAGCCAGTGCAGTGTAGACAGAACCGGGCTAATATGATCATACTTTTGGTTCTAGTAAGAACTCTAGCTGCTGCATTTTGGACCAGCTGGAGTTTGTTTATTAAGCGAGCAGAACAACCACCCAATAAAGCATTACAATAATCTAACCGTGAGGTCATAAACGCATGAATTAATGTTTCAGCATTTGACATTGATAGCATAGGTCGTAGTTTAGATATATTTTTGAGATGGAAAAATGCAGTTTTGCAAACACTAGAGATGTGGTTTTCAAAGGAAAGATTACCATCAAATAGCACACCTAGGTTCCTAACTGATGACGAAGAATTGACAGAACAGCCATCAAGTATTAGACAGTGTTTTAGGTTATTACACGCTGAGGTTTTAGGCCCAATAACTAACACCTCTGTTTTTTCAGAATTTAGCAGTAAGAAATTACTTGTCATCCAATTTTTTAACTCAACTACACAATCCATTAGTTTTTCAAATTGGTACGTTTCGCCAGGCCGCGAAGAAATATAGAGCTGGGTATCATCAGCATAGCAGTGAAAGCTAACACCATATTTCCTGATGATATCACCCAAGGGTAACATGTAAAGCGTAAAGAGTAACGGCCCTAGTACTGAGCCTTGTGGTACTCCATACTGCACTTGAGATCGATATGATACCTCATCATTTACTGCCACGAATTGATGGCGGTCAGATAGATACGATTTGAACCATGCCAATGCACTACCACTAATGCCAACATAATTCTCAAGTCTATAATTCTCAAAGCTACCTGAAAAATTTTGCGCAAGTGCACCTAGGGCAAAAGCTGCTGTAAACGCAAAGAATGGTCGCACCAAATGTTGATTTCATTTATTTAGTAGAAGGTAATTGATAAAGAAAATCTATTTATGACAGCATCCTCATTTTACAGCATTTTTACACAAGTGGCTAAAACTTTTAACGGTGCTGCAGCTTTGCAGGTAGGTTTCTGAAGCATCCTGGAGACTTTGTCACAGTTCTTCTGGATTTAGTCTGTCTGAGTTTGTTCTGTTTCTTCATGTCATTCCAGACAGACTGGATGATGATGAGATCAGATCTCTGTGCAGAGCACTCGCTGTTGTCAGACTCCTTGTGCAAACAAAAATCTCACTGGATTATTACGATTAATGGCAAAATGAATGTTTGGAAATGTAATCTGATATTTCCTACTGACACACTACAGCAAAAGACTGACTTTAACTGACTTTAAACCATTTTTTTAGCTGATGAAAATACTAGTGGCCTAAGACTTTTGCACAGTACTGTATATGTGAGAAACTACTTATTATTGTTTAGCACGTTAAAAATCTATTCACAAATGGAGTGTTAATAATACACTAATATTACTTTTATATCCTATTGTTATACAATAAATAAATATCATTTTATAGTCATAAACACAAGCATGCTTTGTATGTATTGTAATAAATTTCGCTTTCACCAACCTAGGGACACCAATTAATGTAGTGAATTTAACTTTCGCCAACCTAGGGAGGTGAAATACGGTAGTGATGGGTACAGCTGACGTTATGATTCTTGGATCGCGTCAATTAATGTGTGGTTATGAGTACATCACATAAGAAAGATTGGTGGGATCTCTAACTTGTAGAACCTCTTCTGTATTATCAACACAAGGAAGGCACAAGTTGTAATAAAATAAATTTTATTAACAAAAGATAGACAAGAGTAATCAACAACTACTAAATGAATACCATGAATGACAAAGGAATAAAATGCATAAGATGTATAAAAAGCAAGTAATTATGTTGAGAGTTGCTATGTCAGAGCTACGTTATCTGGACAGATAAACTGTTGCTACTCTGAAACAAATAAGGTCAAATACCTTATTATGCATCAACAAATACGTGTAAGATTTGTTATCAACTGCAATCAGCTATATAATACCTAATGTAACTTAGAAAATCATATTCTATACAATATAATATACATATAATATACAACAATACCAAGGTCTCTGGAAGAGGTTTGGAAGTGATATTTACGTTCACTGTGGTTGAGTGAGCAGTCCGGTGGCAGCGACTTCTTCCACTGGTTGCGCTAGTGGCAGTACAGTGGGGAAAGGAGCAGGAATCCATTTCGACAGCCTTGAAGATGAAGAGCTGTAGGATGCTGATCTCCTGGAGCACCAAGGGTCCTAAGATCTGGAACACGCAGATGTGGCCCTGGAGTAGGGGCTGAAGGTCCTTAGCTTGGAACACGCAAGCACGCGTACCTGAAGTGAAGGTTTTCTCGCCGGAGCTTAACCTTGTTGTAATGTCTGTGTGTCTTCTGCCTCTCTGGGCTAGAGACTCAGAACTTAGTCAATTCGCAGTGTCTCCCAAGGATGGAGACGCAGGACGCTGCATCAGTTGTTGTCTCACTGGACGAAGACTCTGAACGTAGATTATCTCTTTCCTCACAGGCTGGAGGCTCAGAACGTGGTCGTATCTGTTGCTGCCTCAAAAGCTGGGGACTTGGACTTGGTATCTGTTATTGTCTCACCTTTGCAGGCCGGAGACTCAGAACGGAGGTGTTTCTGCTATTGTCTCACCCTGACGGGCGGGAGACTCAGAACGTTGTGTATCTGTTCACGTCCCCTGGACGTGCCGGAGACTCAGAACAAAGGTTGTTCTGTAAGTGTCCTTTTCTTTTACAAGACTCAGACTCAGAACTGTGTATCCTGCTATAGTCCCTTCCCTCGGAGGTAGCAGACTCAGAACTTGGTAAATCTGTTAACGTCTCCTTGACGTGCCGGAGACTCAGAACGAAGATTTGTTCTGTTTGTGTCTTTTCCTTCACAGGTAGCAGACTCAGAACTTTGTTGCTCTGTTTGTGTCTCTTAGACATGCCGGAGACTCAGAACAAGGAGTGTATTTTGGAAGGGTACCTTTATCCCTTTCCAATGAGGAGGGGATTGCAATTTGGCGCTTCTCCATTTCCATGCTGTGATTGGCTGGTTCCATCAGAGTCGGGGGACACGTGGTGGCCCACCCTTCTTTCCTCCTGTGGAATTTATTTGCATAGTCCAAACACAAATCTAGAAAATTGTCACTAAAGTTTTACCGGTGCATTTCTCACTTCTCAAACCATAACCAGAATGCATTTGGCAATGTTATGAACACATTAAGTCCAAACATGATGGAAAAAGATTGAACTGTCATGCATGCATTCATTTGTCCATTAACAGCTGGGTTTGTGTAAGATGTTGCACTACACATAGCTGTCATAAGGAATACTTATTCTCTGAATAAGTATAAAATGTGTGCGTTGTAGTGTGCATCAGTTTTAAGGTTTGAAAACAGTTATGAATGGATTTGGATGGATCTCCATGATCTCTCTTTGTGTCACCCACTGCTGCTGCATCTGGAGGTCCTAAGGAATTTTTATGTTTGGTCACAGGCCAGTCTCAAAGTGGGTGAAGGGCACAAACTGCATTTTGACCAATAGGAAGTTCTGTCCTTCCCGGGCTTTGTACCAAAGGTCTTCTCCTTGCCCTCTAAGAGATGTCTGGCTGTTGTCCTGGCATCTTTATCTGATGGCATTGGACAGTTTGCTTATGTTAGTTCACCAAGATCCAATCAAAATGTAGCAAACCTCTGTCCATTATGGTGGTCAGGGAGGGACCCTGGAATGTGCTGTCCACTACAGTATTATACAATACAAAACCATTTTATGTCTGGGAAACTAATTTATTATTGTTAAGCATGTCATAAACATCTATTCGTAAACAGAGTCTATGACAGTAGTTTTGTCTAAACAATCTTAGACTCTATCATTCAGTGTTACAGTGTTTTCACTATTACTTTTATATTGCGTCATTTTTATTTTATAGAACATTAAAAACATCCTGGCATCCTGGTTAAACATTTCGATGCAATGAAATGAAACATACTTCATAATGTTTCACTTGATTGCACATGTAGTCAGGAATTATAGTTTGAAAAAAATCTAACTACTATAATGTCTACAAGTTATGTCACAGTAACATAACAACTAACGTAAGTAGGCTAATAAAAGAAAGACTTACTCCTTCGGTGGATCTCGCTGTGCGTCACATTCTTCCTCTGAGGGAAATATAAATCTTACTCCTCACAGCGCGTCTTCGTCCAGTAACAAGGTGCAAATAGCTGAGATGAACAATGAAGACAGTCTCGCTGCTTTGTTTATGTTGATGTGGGCTGTACGCCTTGTGCGCCTCCATGTGGATGATTATAATATCAAAGCGAAAGTAGCTTGTGGGCGTGATCAAATTAAAAATAATTAGGTCTGACGAGAAAGACTGGACATGGCGTTGGATTCATACAGATTACTTTAACACATGATACTTGTTTTCAATAAGACTTACTTCATTTAAAAGTAGACATGTCTGGCTTTCTATAGATATATTTCTCATGTCTCTGTATCGAGTATTCGCTGAGTTTTAGTTCATTTTAGTGACGCATTTCTTAATGACGATCACAGAGAACAACGCAGCAGACTGCATACCCTGTTTGCTTTATTTCACAAAACCACAGAGTGTTGTTGTTATTATGAGTGTAAAAAACAAATAAAAGTAGATTCCTTACAGATTCGATTGATGTATTGCTCTTATCTGTACGATCAAAAATGACGGAGTAATTGAAGTTCTTTTTGGCTTTATCAGAATAACTGCCACAAACCGTGCATTTTCTGACCCCAGAGGGTTAAAAAAAAGAAAACACACAGTTTCAAGTTGGAGACATAGTTTGGGTTCGAGCTCATCCTCTATCCAAAGCGGACAAAGGGGTTTATGTCTAAACTATCTGCAAAGTGGAAGGGTCCAGCTAGAGTGGAAAAATATTTGGGTCCTGTAAATTATGCTGTTTCATATCTTGGTGATCCTGAAAGTGTTGATACCTATCATGTTCAGAATTTAAAAAATCTGTCATGGGTATTTTGAAACTTCTTCTGATGGAGGGGGTATGTAACAGTCTTTAGCCTGTTTCTAATGGAGTGCAGCGGCAGTTTCATTCCAGACTGATAGGGGGCAACCTATATAGCATTTGAGCACAGATAAATGTGGTAGCTGAAGAGAAGTATGGCTACCATAGGTTAGTATGCCAAACTCTTGTAACAGCATTTGACCTGATTAATGACATTTGAAGGAAGGCCCTGGTTGAGAAACATTTTTGTTTCATTCTCAACTAAGAGTTTTTTTTTTGGTCATGCTTAATGCATATGTCTGCGTGGTGGATTAAATTTGAATCTTCATTGCTGATGGGGGAAAGGATTAAAGTCGACCTGTGTAGCTCTTTACCATGGAAATGCTTTAAGGACTGCTTTTGACGTTCCTCAATACGGATCATCATTTGTAATCAAAGGCTGCGCTTACATCAGTCATTGCTGCTTTTGGATTTCTTCAGTGACTAACATAATTGCAGATAAGACTGTTTTCTTTGACTTATGCACTGCACATAATTGCTTTCACACACAAGGAATTGATTCATAGTTTGATTGAGTTGAGATAAACTTGGATCTTAGATAAACAAATGGTGTTTTGTTGATGTTATCACTGTTATGTTTGATGCAAAATGTGTACATCCTCTCTACTATTAAAACAAGTGAAAAGATTACAAGTTCTCAAGAAGAGTTTTGTGACTGCTGTGTTTTATTAAGTAGAAAAGATCATCATTGATGTTGGAAACCCACCCAAAAACAGATATATAAGTTTGGTAACACTTTATAATTGCGTTCAGTTGTAAGTCATTTATAAGTGATTAGTTAACAAAACATTGACAAATGATTAATAATTGATATGCTAACAATTTGTATGTATGTTTTGTTAATTCATTTACAAGTCAATTACTTAATTAATAATATATTAACTAGTAATTTATTAACCACTGACTAAGGATCTGTTTGATTATTTCATGATATTCTATTTTTTTAAAGATAACCTATGACAGATTTGTAAATTGTTAGCATATTACTTAATCATTTGTGAATGTTTAGTGATGTTTTGTAAATTATTAGTTAATTATTAACTAATTACTTGTAAATTACTTGTAAATGAATTAACAAAACATACACAAAATGTTAGCATATCATTTTGTAAATGATTATTTCATCATTAACTAATTGCTTCTAAATTACTTACAACTGAAGGTTATTATAAAGTGTTATCATAACTTTCATTGGTTTAATTCATAATCTGTGGTTATAACAGTTGGTCCATCATCATTGCCCGTTTTGTTAATATATTAGGAAGAAAAGAAGAAAACAAGAAAGACAAATATTAGTTTTCAGTCACTTTAATTAGATGTTGCTATTAGTATGATTTCCTGCTAAAACTGTATTCCAATGCAAGACAAATTTGCAAGTTAACATGCCAAACAACTAAAATTGTGGATTAACCACCATCAGGAGGTTCTGGAGGGTCATCACAAATTACAACATCTGAGCAAAACATTCTTGAGATATGAGTTTTTGGAAGCACAAACATACGTACATCAAGGTTTTAACTTTTAGTCATTTTTGTATAGGAAAGAGTGTAAAAACAATATGAAGTCTAAATATATGAAGTAATTTGCCAGAGAAAAAAGTACTAAAAACAAACATAACTACAATAGACATTAATATACTCACATGTTTGCTCCCTGTTCTGGTGCGGCTCAGTATGCTTCGATGGAACTACAGAAGGTGCAGCGTGGCTTGGTCTACAGATCTCAGTGCTGGCATGGCTTAATCTAAGAATTTCACTGCTGGTATGACGTGGTCTACCTACCTCAGTGCTGCTGTTGCTTGATGTGTGGATCTCACTGCTGGCATGACTTAATGGACGTATCTCAGGGCTGACATGCCTCGATGTACAGCTCTTAGTGATGATGTGCCTGCTTGAAGTTAACTTATTAGTGCTATAGTGCTGACTTGGGTGGAGCTTTTGACTGTTGTGGTCTTTTGGGTGGAGGTCAGCAGCGTTGTGGTCTTTTCGGTGAAAGTGAGCAGTGCTGTGGTCTCTTGGGTGGAGTTGAGGTGTGCTGTGACATTTTGGGTGGAGCTTGGGGCTGTTTTGCTTTCCTGGGTCTAATGCAGGAGTATTGTGCTGCTTAGAGATCTTTGGAGAATTGGGCAATGAATACTTTCTGCACAAATATACAAAATATGTTGTATGTTTTTATCTTTTTTTTTTTTTTCTTTTTTTTTGGACAGTGTTCCCTCCAGGGTGCCTTCCATGTCATCATAGTGACAGTCAGGAGTGCTGTGGCTTCTTGGGTGGAGCTTGGGTCTGTTTTGCTCTACTGGGTTTAATGCAGGAGTTTTGTGCTGCCTGACGATCTTTGGAGCATTGGGCAATGAATACTTTCTGCTCAGAAGTACAAAAGGTTTTAGCACTTAATCTGGTATGATAACATACAATATAATTTAAAATGGCAGAAGCTTCTTACCCTTTTTATTTATTTATTTATTTATTATTATTATTATTATTATTATTATTTTTACTTTTTTCTCATCATCATCTTCCCCAGGGAAACATTGTTTTAGGTCTAAGAACATATTAAATCATTTTAAGATATGCCATTATCAGTAAATGTTGTGCATTACCAATGAATTAAAAAAAAGAAAATAAAAATAAAGCACATTCGTCCCCCTATATTCTTCTTCTTTTAAATTTACTTGATGAATTCCCTCCTTCACTTCCACGGTCAGTGTGATCAACACCTTGAGGGAGTTTTCATCTAGCTTCATTGTAGTCATCTGGGAAAGTAAGAAAGGCCATAATGCATAACATTAGTTTAGTTTGAAGAAAGAGGTGAAAGAATACAGCTTACATGATGTGTGTAACGCCAAGCCAGCAGAGGGAGCTCTCACCCTAGGACTGCCTGCATGCTCCCTCTGCTGCTTCTACTGTTACTTCCTGTTTGACACTATTTAAAGACTGACCATGTGCTCTATACTTTGCGAAGTATTGCCAGTTTCACCTGCCTTACCGAGCGTTTATATACTCTGTTGGATTACCTGTTGCCGTATTGCTCTGTTCTTGGATATTGGATATTATTGACAATTTTTTGGATTACCCCTGTTTGGATTTATTTGCCTGTTTGGACTGATTTCAAGGTGTGACCATTATCTGTCTTTTGACTATCGCTCTCTGGATCGCCCCTGTCGGATTGTTTGCTATATTGGACTGTCTGCTCGGTATTTGACCCACTGCCTGTTTATACTTTCTGCTGCTTGGATTACGTTTCATGTTGTGTGTGATATTGGACTGCCTTCCGGTATTGACCCCCTGCCTGTTCTCTGTACTCTGTCTACTTTAAATAAACTACCGCGAATGGATTCTACTACTGCCTCAGCGTCCACGTTACAATGTGAAAATAATTCTGGCCTTATGGGGCTTCCATTCATCATGCAACATTCTTGCAATTTTACAGCTTTTGCTATGTCAGTTTTATTTGGAGGCCACATACACTCTCCATTTTTTTTAATCCAGGTAGAAGGCACAACTTCTGCCTCATTAGTGTTGTCAAAAACAACAATGTGAAACATCTAAAGGGAAACAATCAAAACCAAAGAAACATACTCTTTAGCCAACAAATACTAAAAGGCCTGTTTGTCTCAATGCAATAGTGGAACAACAACAAATTGGTTTTGAAATGGTAATCTCGCATACTTCTGGGGTTTCTTTCTAATGAATCATGAAATATTTGATGTTAGTAGAGAGGTTGGAAACAACATCAAATCCCAGCTCTCTTGAGTCAATAGGATATGTAAAGAAGTGTTCCACCTGTTTATATTTGTTGGCCACAATGTACACTACTCCTTTATCCTCAGCAATGTTCTGGACTAACACCAACTTTTTATCAACTCTGATACAACAATCTCTCTCTTTGACCTTCATCTGTAGCAAGCACTTTATATTGACAAACTTGTCATGAGAAACATTCTGGCCCATCCATATGCTCATTTTCACTCATCCATATGCATATCCCATCCTGATATAAGGTCTAAATTACCATGGGGTTTGACATCTTCACTGAGATGCACCAGACCATGAATATTGTAGACCAAAAACTCTTCACCATAAAGCTGGCCAAAGTGTTCAATGAATTACACCAAGAGAGTTTTGGCAAAGTCATTCAACTCCATAACAATATTTTGCCAAAATGTAGTGGTTCTGATTCAGAAGTCTAAGAGACGCCTCATTACACCAAGACAAATCAGGTGCATATAACTGTATGGAAAACAAGTGACCATGTCAATGCTTGTAAGAGGTGAGTGTTAGACGTGGTGTTCTTCATCTGCTGCTTGCCTAAAACTGTCATCAGTTCTGCGTTTTGCATTGACCTCAGGAAACATTCTATTCAATTTGCAGATACCTGTTTGGTGACACTTGTCACATCCATAATATGCAGTGTGTGACTTTACACCTCTGATGAAGGCTCGGGCTGGGGTGTCACACACAATAGAAACAACATTCAAAAAGAAGGTTTTCTGCTTGAACAGAAACCCCTCTTTCAACACTTTCAGATTGAACCAGATCATGAAGGTATTCAGTCAATGAATTTGGCTTAGAAGTGCCACAAAACAGTCCTATCAACATTGTTTTTTTGGTGTATCGTTGCAACAAACCAAGAATTGGCCAAAACTGTGTACTAGTATGCTTGAAGATGGGTAGTCCATCAAAATTCAATTGCAGTTTAGAAACATGTCTGTCTGGCACAGCAGACCAAATTACATCTAGAATTGTCTGAATAGAATTCAGAATCCCACAATAATGGAACATGCCACCAGCTACACTGCTAATTTTGTAGCTTTTTTAGTTTTCAGCAACACTCGTCCATTCTTTGGCAGAGAGGGATGATAGATTTTGTCTCCATCTGAAAGCTCTAAAATAAAGCTTACCGCATACTCAATAAGTAGGTACTTAATTTCAATAAGTACTTACTTAACGAGCGCTAAAAGAGTATGTACTCTACAGCCAAATCTCGTTGAGTATGAATGCGATCCGAACTCCAGCTGCCATGTTGACGTTACCTTCTTCTTCTTCAATTGCCTTTCACTCCTACGGAGTATTACCGCCACCTACTGTACAGTTTACTCACTTACATGAATGAATCTAAAGTTGATGAATCTGCGTTGGCGTTACCATATGACCTATGACGTTATACCAAGCACAACAACTTAAAAGGTATGACTGACAGGTGCGCTAACACCTGATTTCATCAGTGGAACATACCACTTTGTATACAAGAATGTTTGCAAGAAAAATCTGTGCAATGTTATCCAAAAGGAGACGTCGGGCAGCTGCTCGAAGATCTCACCTTTAGAGAAGTTAATTCTACAATCGAAAAATGTATCACAACTTAAAAATTCAGATTAAATTAATTGCATTGCTAGCTCACTCCTACAATTATGTAATAATGTTGATAAATGCTGACCAATAGTAAATTATATTGCATAATTTGTCACTGAAAATTATATATTTTAGTAAAACTAAGAAAAAAGTAACTTAATTGTATTGTTATATGACCTAACTATGCATGAACTAGACCACAATGACAAAATAAAAATAACCATCACAATAAATTAATACAAGTCCACAACATATAAAACAATGCTTTATTTAAATGTATTGTGCTATCTATCACATATTTACAGGCGGTGAACCCCACATCCTACTGCCATCTTAATGCAGCTGTGCCGATTCTGCGGCTTTATTTGGATGAAGCAGCTGACCACCGTGCCCACCTTCGCCTGTCTTTGCCGTCTATCAGGTCCCTCATTGGTGCACTCAGACTGGAATCTGACCATGGGTGGGAAAGGGACCTCGAGGTGCTGGTGTTCCTTTACTGGCTTGCCCATGCATCATCCTACAGGGTAGTGTCACAGACCTTCGATATCCCCAAGACCTCTGTGCATGACATTGTGCACAGAGTGAGCAAAGCAGTCCTAGGAATTTTAAGGAAGGTGATTTGCTTTCCAACCGGTGATAACCTGGAGGCAGTGGGAGCAGGATTTGCACAGCTGTCTGGTTCACCAGCTTTCAGCAGGGCAGTTGGTGCAATTGACGGCTGTCATATCCGCATGAAACCTCCAGCAAATAACTCCCACTGTTACTACAACAGGAAGTTGTTTCACTCCATCCAACTCCAGGCCATCACTGATCACCGGGGGAAATTCCTTGACATCTTTGTGGGATATCCTGGGTCTGTGCATGATGCCAGGGTGCTGAGGAACAGCCCCGTGTACTTGGGCAGCCTGTACCCACCACCAGGAAAGTGCATCCTTGGGGATGGTGGTTATCCTTGTCTGAGTGCACCCATCTGCCTCATCACCCCATACAGAGAGCCTGTACAGAACCCTGTGCAGGCTCATTTCAACAGCAAACACTCCCGTGCCCGTAACATCATTGAGAGAGCTTTCGGGATGATGAAGACGCGCTGGCGCTCTATCTTCTTCAAGGCCTTAGAGATCAGCCCTGCCTTTGTGCCTGAGGTTGTTGCGTGCTGCGCTGTGCTTCATAATCTGGCTCTTCTCAATGGGGACATCGTTGAGGCAGAGGATGAGGAAGACCATGATGACGACCCCCCTGAACCCCACAACCCTCAGGCAAGAGTGGGAGATCACGTGCGGGACAACCTGGCTGCAGCTGTGTCTGCCCCAAACATTTGTGTGGCTGCTCTCCATGAGCATGACTACCTATAAAACATTTAAACCAATTAAAACATTTAAAATGAGTATTGTCAGCATTTCAGGTCTTGCCTAATTTAATTTCAAATGTTTACAATGATATGCTCCTTTCTGGTGTGGCCTTATTACTTTTGTAGTGTAGTTAGCTAAACTGCTGAACTGGTAAGCAGAAGGTTGCTTGTTCCATCTCTGCAGCCGCCACCACCACCAGTGTGTCCTTGCTCCAGAAGCACTGGGGTCCCTGTAATAAGAACACTGTAAGTCAGTTCGGATAAAAGCATCTGTCAAATACAGAAATCAAAATGATTTTAGTAAAACCTTTTTTTGAAAGCGTCTCGGACACTCTCTATAAAGCTTGTTTTCTTACTGTTTTCTAAAGCTGTTACTATAATATAAATGCATACATGCATGTCATACAGTTTTTATTTGGGGGCTTAAAAGGTTAGTTCACCTAAACATAAATTCTGTCATTATTTACCTGCCTTCATGTTGTTCAATCCCTCTTTTTTATTATTCTGTTAATACAATATCAGTCAATGTAGCCTGATTTTCAGGAGCTTCATGACATTATTTGATGATGCTTTTGAAGCTTCTGAAAGTCCACTGACTGATACTCAGCTCTTGTGTAAAGGGGAAAAAACACAGGGATTAAACAACATGAAGTAAATACTGATTGAATTTATATAGTTTGTTAAACTTTAATCACTTTGTTACTATTGTGTAGTTAATGCAAAACTTAAGGCAGTTTGTGCAAGCTGTCTCAAGTTCATTGTTCTGCACAGTTTTTCCTATCCTAATTAAACACACCTGAACGATCTAATCAAATCAATTAATAACAGCTGCTTTGAAAATTACAAACAGGTGTGTTGGAACTAAACCCAACAGAGCAGTGGCCACCATGATATCCCTTTATGTTCTCTATATGCATTTAGAAGTCAGATACACAATAATAAAACTATCCTTTTAAAGTGTGTGTGTGGTACATTACACCACACATATGCACAAAATATTCATCACTTTATATTTTAATAATTTACGAATGTTATCTTCTGAATGCATCACCAAATGTCTATAAGTCCACAATGTACTGTGAATGTCTAGAAATTGTTTTATATGCATCATATCAGGCAAAAGTCTTAGGCCACCATTTGATGTTGTTTTAGCAATGCCATTTTATATATATATATATATATATATATACATGAAATTTGTATGCCATGTTGAAAATCTGCAAAAAATAAATAAATAAAAAACATATTCTATAGGCTAAAGTAGCATGTATTTCGTGTGACCTCCTTTATTTTGAGCAACAGACGGAACTTCTTGAGAGTTTATTTGAAAAACTGCAAGGCGTCCAGATGATTACACAAAATATATATATATATATATATATATTTTTTTTTTTGCCTATAGAAGCCATTTTGATCATATTTTTAAAAATGGTTTTATGTATCTCCTTTATAGAAAATAAAGGAGATACATAAAACCATTTTTAAAAATCTGAATCTTTTTATCTTAATAAAAGAGACTAGAAAATAAATATGGATGGTCATTAAAGCATTGTTAAAACAACAAAGCAAGTTGTGGCAAATGATTTTTGCACAGTACTGTATGCATATCGATAGATAGATAGATAAAATCTATTTTAAAATGTTTGTTCTTTATGTAAACCAAATGTGTAAATGATCAGAACATGCTTTTATTTTACAATTTATTTAATTCATTTTTTTGTGAGAGCCTCAAGGAGGCGAAGGAATCTTTCCTCCCTTTCCTTTGCCTCCCTGTCTCTCCTTTCCTCTATCTCACTTGTTTCCTGCCGCCATCGCTCTTCTCTTTCTCTTGCTTCTCTTTCTCGTCTCTCCTCCTTTTTCCTGTCTCTCTCATTCCCTCCGGTCTTCCTTCTCCTCCATTTCTCGCCATCTTCTTTCCTCCCTCTCCGATGCTTCCCGCTCTCTCTCCGCTTCCCGTTCCTCCTTATCAGATTGGTGAGATCCCCTTTTCTTTTTTTGCTCACAGGTGCTGCCATCACTGAGGATGAAGAGGCCACAGCAACATCTGGCCCAGATGAGGCAACGAGAGCAGGTGGTGTGATGGAGGGTCTGCCCCCAATTGCCTCATCCATGGCACTATACCACTTCCATGATGCTGCTGTGGGCTCTCCATCCTCAGTGCTCACGCCGGTTGCTGGACATTTCAGTTCCTACAAAATTGCACAAACATAATACAAAAACAGTCAGTTTAACTGCACAGTGCAATTTGATTTCTGTGTTAGAGGTACCAATATGATCTTACTTTATATTTTTGTTTTTAGTTTTCCCATTTTTTTTTAATGAATGAAGCCGTGACCTTGCCTTGCAGGCCCTGCTCCACCACAAAAGCTCTGCAGCAAAGGCACAAAATCAAGAATCAGAAAAGTGCTGTAATAACTATTTGAAATTACAATAATTAAAATAAACTACAGCTTCAATTTTAAAAAGATGTTTTATTCATTTCTGTTGTATACTTACTCAAAGCCTTTGATGGCAGCATTTCGCTTTCCGGTGAAGAGGGCTTCATTCGCTGCTCTCCACCGGATAAGCACATGCGTCTGCTCATCTGTCCCTGTAACATTCAATAATATTCCCTTAGTGATGTATGTTCTCAATACTACATTCACATGTTGAGTTAGTTACTGATGTGGTAAGTTGCTTTTTATCCAACACAAATGTTCCTCAATTTATCAACAGTACTAATGGACAAATAAAACATTCTTTATGTAATCTAATTTGTTATCTAATTTCTTTATGTAAATGTACTTACATGACTTACAGTAACATCTAATGTAAGCAGTGATGCTAACTGCATAATAGCACACATACATCACTCACATGTGCTCATCTGCAAAACTTATCTAAGATTTTACTGTCAGATGTTAAGTATACATTTGGTAATCGTCTTTAAGATATATATGGTGTATCATACATGTATATTCACTTTAGAGACGTACGTGTGCTTACTAGAGCTTCCCTGTTAACTATACATAAAACAAATCAGAAATATAACGTTACTACGCTATGTAGCGTCTTTACACCTGCAACAATTGAAGTTTACAGAATCTCAACAAACAGAAGGAACGGTGTTATTGGTTTCTAATACTCACATTTGAAAACACCCGCGTCCATTTTTTAATTTGAAACGTTTGATTATGACGAATCCTCTTCCTCTTCTTCTTTATGACGTATTGATCTCCCGTGGGCTTCTGGGATAGAAAAGTGTCCATTGGATGCACACTCCAGAATCTGGTCTGAAGCAGTAGGACATCCGGGGATTTCTCGCCTACTCTTTTATGAATACTGAGGTTTCGAACGTACTTCTTTCTTCACGTACTCTTTTTTCCTACTATATAGTAGGTAAGTACGCATATTTGAACGCAAATTAAGTATACGTTCGTCCGAATCTCACGAGAATTAGTGCACTCGCCTACCAATTTTCGCCTACTCTTTTATGAATACTAAAGATTTAAACATACTTTTTTGCTCGCCTACTGCTTTTTGCCTACTATATAGTATGGAAGTATGCGGTTTCGAATGCAGCCATCATTTCATATAATAGATGACATCTTGATCATGATATACAGGTGCATCTCAGTAAATTAGAATGTCATGGAAAAGTTTTTTTATTTATTTATTTTTATTTATTTTAGTAATTCAACTCAAATTGTGAAACTTGAGTATTAAATAAATTCAATGCACACAGAATGAAGTAGTTTAAGTCTTTGGTTCTTTTAAGTGTGATGATTTCTTTTAATTGTGATTATTCTAATTTTCTCAACAAATTAGAATATGGTGACATGCCAATTAGCTAATCAACTCAAAACACCTGCAAAGGTTTCCTGAGCCTTCAAAATGGACGTGTCAAGGAATTTGGGTACAGTTGTCAATTCCTCTTGTTAAGCCACTTCTGAACCACAGACAACCATCAGAGGCGTCTTACCTGTGCTAAGGAGAAGAATAAATGAATGTTGCTCCGAGGGGTCAAAAGTTCTCTTTTCAGATGAGAGCAAGTTTTGTATTTCTTTTGGAAACCAAGGTCCTAGAGTCTGGAGAAAGTGTGGAGAGTCACTGCACCTTTTTTACCAAGAAATGTTAGAGCACTTCATGCTTCCATCTGCTGACCAGCTCTTTAAAGATGCTGTTTTCATCTTCCAGCAGAATTTGGCACTTGCCCACACTGCCAAAAGCACCAAAAGTTGGTTAAACGACGATGGTGTTGGTGTGCTTGACTGGCCAGCAAACTCACCAGACCTGAACCCCATAGAGAATCTGCAGATGAGCTGAAGGCCACTGTCAAAGAAACCTGGGCTTCCATAGCACCTCAGCAGTGCCACAGACTGATCATCTCCATGCCACACTGATTTGAGGCAGTAATTAAAGCAAAAGGAGCCCTTACCAAGTACTGAGTACATATACAGTAAATGAACAGACTTTCCAGAAGGCCAACAATTCTCTAAAAATGTTTTTATTATTATTTTTTTTTTTATTGGTCTTATGAAGTATTCTAATTTGTTGAGATAGTGAATTGGTGGGGTTTTGTTAAATGTGAGCCAAAACCATCACAATTAAAAGAACCAAAGACTTAAACTACTTCAGTCTGTGTGCGTTGAATTTATTTAATACACAAGTTTCACAATTTGAGTTGAATTACTGAAATAAATGAACTTTTCCATGACATTCTAATTTATTGAGATGCACCTGTAGAGATATTCCAAATTCAATTGCCCAGTCTGCCAGAGAACTCTGCAAATCACCATCAATCTCACTACACTGTTTCTTTAAGATCAAGCAGATCTTCAGCAGAAGCTGCAGTCTTTTCATGTACTTGCTTATCCTCAATGCTCATCACTTTCATCATATCAGATTTGCATATTAGATTCTTCTGAATCATCAACATCAACACTTGACTCATCATTCATGTTTTCTTCTCTAAGGTGCTCATTTTCCATCAGTTTACAGACTAGCCTTAACACCCTTCTTCGTGAATTGCCGCTATCATTGTACATCACAGTCTTTTCCATACCATGGCTCTACTCAGGTCTTTTGATCTTCAGCCTGAAACAAACAAAAGAGAACATTACAAATTGTAAAATTATTTATATAAAATAATTTTTAGGAATGAATGGGTGAGACTACAAGGTCTGTGTATGTTTTGATACAATGCAGAACAAACACAGAAATTAAATATAGCTGCAAGCAGCAATTGTGGGGCCAAGCACAAAAGCGGCAGAATGAGGAGCTAAGCATGACAAGGAGCAACAGACCGACCTCAACAATAAGTAATTAAAGTCATTTTAGGGTAATATCAGTTGAAATGGCTGAAAAATCATAAATACAACTATTAATAATATGATTTAATGGGTTATCGCTATTGACCAACAGGTGGCGCTGTTGGTCGGATGAACAGTTTAGGAAGAGTTCGCAAAAATAGGTTTTCAATATAAATCAAAATGGTGGACAGGAAATTCATCCAATTATGGCATAATTGGTATCAATGATCTCGGCATGATCCAAGCAATATATCAAGACTAGTTTCATTAGAGTAGGCCAATTAAAACAAAAGTTATAAGCAGATTTCTAAATTTCGTTATAACTTTTGACCACAAGATGGCGCTACATCCAAACCTTTTGAGTACTGTCAGGGCATGGTGCCGAAGACACATACCAAGTTTCATAACAATATGTCAATGTGTTCATAAAATATAGCATTTTTGGACAAAATTCAATATGGTCGACACTCAAAATGGCTGACATGGAAAATTGGATATGGTTGGACTTCGCATGATGCACCGAATCTGAAGAGACCAGTTTTGTGATTTTTGGCCAAACCATTCAGAAGTTATAAGCAAAAAAAGCACACACACCAAGTTTGCTCTCAATACGCCAGACCGTTGCGGAGATATAGCCTCACATACATTTTTGCGTGTGTTTCATAGAATTCATTTGCACGTTAATCGAGAACGGTTCGACTAATCAACTTGAATTCCATAACTTTTTGCCAGCATGGTCTGAAGATGATCTGAGCCAATTTTGGTGAAAATCAGATAAACCGTCTAGGACGAGTTCGAAAAAATAGGTTTTACGAATAAAAATTTATAGAAAAAAAACTAAACCTTATGATTTTTGAATTTTGGACTTAATTTGACTCGGCATGAGCCAAGGATTCAGAGAAAAAAAAGAATTTTGATTCTGTGCCTTACGGTTCAAAAGTTATTAGCATAAAATGATTGAAAATTTGGAGAAGTGGTGGCGCTAGAGATTTTGAGTTAGAGACTCCAAATTTGCTGTGGCTAATGATGAGACTATCCTCTATCAGTGTGCCAAATTTCACAACTTTCCCACAAGTGGTTCTATGAGCTGTCATAGACTTCCAGAGCGGAAGAAAAAGTATGCTAATGGATACAATAGGTGCCATCGCACCTTCGGTGCTTGGCCCCTAAATATAGCTGCAAGCAGCAATTGCGGGGCCAAGCACTAAAGAGGCAGAATGAGGAGCTAAGCACAGCAAGGAGCAACAGACCGACTGCAACAATGAGTAATTAAAGCCATTTTAGGATAATATCAGTTGAAATGGCTGAAAAATCATAAATACAACCAATAGTAATACAATTTAACAAGTGGTGCTGTTTTCAAATTGATGTGACGTGTTCTGTGTGAGGTGACAATGACACACACAAAGTTTGGTGTTATGATGTCAAAACTTTACAGAGATACAGCCTCAGAATTATTTTTGCATCATGCCACAAATGTGTAGTGGTGCTGTACAAAAACGGTTTTGTCTATCAACACGAAATCCATAACTTTGTGTAAGCACAGTCTGAAGATAATTTGAGTCAAATGTGGTGTAAATCGGACCAACGGTCTAAGAGGAGTTTGAAAAAGTAGGTTTTGTACATTAATCAAAATAACGGAAAGGAAGTTTGGCCAACTGGGGTATAATTGGTATGTATGTTGTCAGTATGACACAAGAAATATTTTGAGACCAGTTTTGTTACAATAGGCTAATGCAATTCGAAGTTATTAGCATTTTTGGAAATCTCTTTATTAATGTTTAATAAATGGTGTATTACTTCTGACCAATAGGTGGCGCTGTTACCAAATTGATGTGGCGTGGTTAGTGTGAGGTGACAATGGCACATACAAAATTTGGTGTCAATATGTCAAATTTTTCCAGAGATACAGCCTCAGATGTAGTTTGGCATCTTTCCAGCAAATTTGTTGATGCGCTGAATGGAAACTGTTTCATATATTGACACGAAATCCATAACTTTTTGTCAGCATTTTGTCGGCACCGACCAGATTCGTGACATAGACCCCCCCCAAGGAGCGGCTTCCAGACGCTCGAAGGAAACAACAGTCCAGGGGAGCGGTGGGGTGGGAGCGAGACAGGGCGAGGGCTGGAGTTCCTCCGGGGCGGAACAGGAGGCGCCGCAGCCCTCCGGGGCGGAACAGGAGGCTGCATCATAGACTGGGACCTGGGGAGAACAGTGACAGAGGATGCAGACAGAAAAAAGGGAGAAGCAGAGAGTTTAGCGGTTAACGCCCCCTCCATAAGAGGTTCTACGGCAGGCGCCGACACCTCTGGAGGCATTGGCGCAGCTTCTCTGATGGGGAAGGCCTCTGGAGCAGACTTGAGACCATACGGGACCTCTGAAGCAGGCTTGTGATCAGAGGGGAGCTCTGGAGCAGGCTGGAGACCAGACGAGAGCTCTGCAGCAGGCTTGAGATCAGAGGGGAGCTCTGGAGCAGGCTGGAGACCAGACGAAAGCTCTGCAGCAGGCTTGAGATCAGAGGGGAGCTCTGGAGCAGGCTGGAGACCAGACTAGAGTCCAGTATACTGGCTATCATGATAGGCCGTGATCGTGGGATATCAGACGAGGCATGGCACGGCTCTGGAAGGTCAGACGAGACGTGACTTGGCTCTGGACGAATAGACGAGACATGACGAGGCACTGGGAGGTCTGATGAAACATGGAGAGGCTCTGGGCCGTCAGGCGGGACGTGACTTGACTCTGGGCGGTTAGACGAGACATGGTGAGGCTCTAGACAGATAGACGAGATGTGACGGGGCTCTGGAGGGTCTGACGAGGCGTGACTTGACTCTGGGCGGTCAGACGAGGTGTGGCTTGACTCTGAGCGGTCAGACGAGGCGTGATGGGGCTCTGAGCCGTCGGGCAGGATGTGACTTGGTTCGTGGTGACCAACTGTGACTTGACCTGCTTCGGGAAGATCAGTAGTGAATTGACCTGGCTCATGAAGATCAGCCGTAACTTGACTCGGTTTGTGACGACCAGCTGTAACAGGGCTTGGTTCATGGAAATCCGCAGTAACATGACTTGACTCAGGAACAACATGACTTGACTCAGGGACAACAGCCTTGGCATCACTGGACTTGGAAGCTTGACTGGACTTGGCAGCTTGACTGGACTTGGCAGCTTGACTGGACCTGGAAGCTTGACTGGACCTGGAAGCCTGACTGGACTTGGAAGCCTGACTGGACTTGGAAGCCTGACTGGACCTGGAAGCTACAGCCGTAGCCTGACTTGACTCTGGAGCAGCGGTTGAAGCTCGACTTGGCTCTGGAAAAACAGCAGCAGCTTGGCTTGGCTCATGAGGATCTGCTGTAACCTGGCTTGGCTCATGGAGATCCGCTGTAACGGGGCTTGACTCCTGAACAACATGGCTTGGCTCAGGAACAACATGGCTTGACTCAGGAACAACAGCTGTAACATGACTTGACTCGTGAAGAACAGGTGTGACTTGGCTTGACTCGTGGGGAACAGCTGTGACTTGGCCTGACTCGGTGTCTTGACTTGACTCTGGGGTAGCCGCCGCGGCATGAAGGAGCGCCATTTTAGCTGCCCATACCGTCACTAGAGGAGTGTCCAGCACGTGGGCCATCATGACCACAGGTGGCGTCCGGATGGCGGCCATATTGTGGAGTGGCCTGGAGACGGCGGCCATCTTGTGTGGTTGATTGGAGACGGCGGCCATCTTGTGCAGTGGCTCTGGCGTGGCGGCCATCTTGTGCAGTGGCTCTGGCGTGGCAGCCATCTTGGGCAGTGGCTCTGGCGTGGCAGCCATCTTGGGCAGTGGCTCTGGCGTGGCAGCCATCTTGGGCAGTGGCTCTGGCGTGGCAGCCATCTTGGGCAGAGGCTCTGGCGTGCCAGCCAGCTTGGGCAGAGGCTCAGGAAAGATGGCTGTAATCTGACTTGAGACAGGGGCAATAGCTCTGACTTGACTTGACACAGGAAGCACAGCTGCAATTTGACTTGACTTGGAAACTTGACTTGACTCAGGAAATGCAGCTGTACCTTGACTTGACTTGGAAACTTGAGCTGACTCAGGAAACACAGCTGCAACTTGACTTGACTTGGGAACTTTACTTGACTCAGGAAATGTCACTGTACCTTTTAATGGCTCTTGTATGGCAGCTGTGACTTGATGGAGCTCTGTGATCGCCGCCATTTTGTGAACGGGCTCCGCCGTCGCCGCCATCTTGTGAGCGCGCACCGCAGTCGGCGCCATTCTGTGCACGGGCTGTGTTGTTGCCGCCCGAGTATGATCGCGCTCCGGTGCGGCTGCCATTTTGTGAACGGGCACCGCTGTCGTCGCCATAGCTCGAGCGCGCTCCGCCACGGCCGCCATTTCACGAGCGATCCAGGCGGAAAACTTGTTTGCGGCGTCGTGATCCGGCGTTACCACCAATCTGCGCGCGGGATGCGCGGCTGCCATGTCCGCGTTGTCGCGTTCCTCCTTCGCGACCTCCACAGTACACGGCGAGCCCACACACAATAAAGCAAAGTTCATAAATCCCGCGAGAGCTGAACGCGGACCCTCGCGTCTCAGCCTCGCCCTTAAAGGCTGATTTACGCCATCACAGAAAAGTTCAATTTTTAAACAGTCCAGTAGGGTGGAGTAGTTTGAAATGGAGAGAAACTCACGGATGTATTGATCCAGTGTTTTCGGTCCTTGTTTGATGCGGCAAAGAATCCTGTCTGTGTCCATATCATGTGAATGTCCGGGTAGAAAGCTGCTGGATCCTGTTGTGATGGGTTGTTCTGTAACATTAAGTGAGAGGCGAGAGGCGAGCGGATCCATGCGCGAGCTTTTATTTATGGGACGTGACAAAGACATGGTCATACAGGCAGGGTCGAGACAGGAGCAGACAGGAATGTAACAGGCAATCGAAGAGAATGATCCGATAAACAAGAGCGATAAATCACAAGGCAGGCGGCTAGACAGACGTAAACCAGGCGGGAGATCAAAAAAACAGGAACTAGGAACTTGGAACAGGAGCTAGGAATAACCACAAAACAATCACAATACAACCCATGAAGTGCAACTGGGGAGGACCGGGGTTTTTATAGAACGCCTGATTGGTCACGGGGGCTGACGCAATCAGTGCGGTGGAGGATGGGAGATGCAGTCCGAAGTGCAACATAACAGTCAGAGTGAAATGGAAAGGTGAGAGTGACATCTGGTGGTGAGCAGTCTGCAGGGCACCGACCAGATTCGTGACACTAACGGTCTAGGAGGAGTTCGAAAAAGTAGGTTTTGTACATTAATCAAAATGGCAGACAGGAAGTTTGGCCAATTTCAGCATAATGGATATCAATGTTCTCGGCTTGACCCAAGGAATCTATGAAAATCAGTTTTATTTCAATAGGCTAATGTACGCAAAAGTTATTAGCATTTTTCGAAATTTCGTTATAACTTTTGACCACAAGGTGGCGCTGGCCCAAAAAAATGTATGTACATTCAGGGCATGGTGCCGAACATTTTTGTAATTAATGTCGAAACGATACGCTAATCTGTTCTCAAGATACAGCATTTTAAAGCTAAATTCAAAATGGCCGACACCCAAAATGGCTGACATGGGAAAATTGGATATGGTTCGACTCGGTATGACACACCGAATCTAAAGAGACCAGTTTTGTGATTTTTGGACAAATCATTCAGACGTTATAAAGAAAAATAGCCATTTTTCGTATCTCCTGACCACTAGGGGGCACTGCACCGAAACACTGCAGTTAGCCTCAGGTCATGCTTGTTATAACACACACCGAGTTTGGTGTCAATATGCCAAACCGTTACGGAGATATAGCCTCACATTGATTTTTGCTAGCTTTTCGTAGAATTCTTTCGCGTTTTATTCGTGAACGGCTGGACGAATCGACTTTAATTCCAAAACTTTTTGCCAGCGTGGTCTGAAGATGATCTGGATCAATTTTTGTGACAATCGGTGCAACGGCCTAGGACGAGTTCGAAAAAGTAGGTTTTACGAACAATTGAAAATAGCGAAAAAAATAAACCTTACGATTTTTGAATTTTGCTGTCCATTCGACTCGGCATAAGCCAAGGAATCAGAGGAAAAAATAATTTTTGTTGTGTGGCTTACGGTTCAAACGTTATTAGAGTTTGAGTTAGAGACTCCAAACTTGCTATGGTTAATGTTAAGACTGTCCTCTATCAGTGTGCAAAATTATACAACTTTCCCGCAAGCGGTTCTATGGGCTACCATAGACTTGCGTCAGAAGAGGAAGAATAATAACGCCAACGGATACAATAGGTGCCACCGCACCTTCGGTGCTTGACCCCTAATAACGGCAACGGATACAATAGGTGCCACCGCACCTTCGGTGCTTGGCCCCTAAATATAGCTGCAAGCAGCAATTGCGGGGCCAAGCACAAAAGAGGCAGAATGAGGAGCTAAGCACATCAAGGAGCAACAGACCGACCTCAACAATGAGTAATTAAAGTCATTTTTTAAAATGATATCAGTTGAAATGGCTGAAAAATCATAAATACAACCAGTGGTAATACAATTTAATGGCTTATCACTTTTGACCAACAGGTGGCCAGTAGGTTATCAAATCAGTGTGGTGTGTTCAGTGTGAGGTTACAATGACACACACAAAGTTTGGTGTCATTATGTCAAAGCTTCACAGAGATACAGCCTCAGAGTCAGACTCAGAGACTAAAATTTGTGGTGGCGCTGTACGAAAACAGTTTTGTCTATCGACACGAAATCCATAACTTTGTGTCAGGACAGTCTGAAGATGATTTGAGTCAAATTTGGTGAAAACTAGACCAACGGTCTAGAAGTTCGAACAAGTAAGTTTAGTACATTAATCAAAATGGTGGAAATGAAGTTCAACCAACTTTTCAACCAACAATTATATATTATATAATTGGTATGTATGTTGTTGGCATGACCCAAGGGATGTTTTGGGACCAGTTTCATTACAATAGGCTAATGCAATCAGAAGTTATTAACATTTTTGGAAATTTCATTATTAATGTTTAATGAATGGTGTATTACTTCTGACCAATAGGTGGCAATGTTACCAAACTGAAGTGGCGTGGTCAGTGTGAGGTGACAATTGCACATACAAAGTTTGGTGTCAATATGTCAAAGCTTTGTGAAGATACAGCCTCAGATGCAGTTTGGCATCTTTCCAACAAATTCGTTGAGGTGCTAAACGAAAACCATTTCGTCTATTGACAGGAAAACCATAACTTTTTGACAGCATGGTCGGAAGATGATCCGAGTCAAATTTGGTGAAAATTGGACCAACAGTCTAGGTGGAGTTTGAAAAAGTAGTTTTTCAATATTAATCAAAATGGTGGACAGGAAGTTCATCCAATTATGGTATAATTGGTATCAGTGTTCTCGGCATGATCCAAGGAATATAACAAGACCAGTTTTATTAGAGTAGGCCAATGTAAACTAAAGTTATTAGCATACACGAAGTTTGGTCTCAATACGCCAAACCGTTGCAGAGATATAACCTCACATTCATTTTTGTGTGCTTTTCGTAGAATTCATTTGCGCGTTATTCGAAAACGGTTTGACTAATCAACTTGAATTCCATAACTTTTTGCCAGCATGGTCTGAAGATGATCTGAGCCAATTTTGGTGAAAATCAGACAAACCATCTAGGATGAGTTCGAAAAAGTAGGTTTTACAAACAAAAATTTATAGAAAAAAACTAAACCTTACGATTTTTTAATTTTCAGAAGTTATTAGCATAAAATTATTGAAAATTTGGACAGGTGGTGGTGCTAGAGAGTTTGAGTTAGAGACTTGAAACTTGCTATGGTCAATAGTGGGACAGTCCTCTATCAGTGTGCCAAATTTCACAACTTTCCTGCAATCGGTTCTATGGGCTGCCATAGACTTCCAGAGCGGAAGAAGAAGAAGCGGAATAATAATACGAATTTTAACAGATACAATAGGTGCCATCGCACCTTCGGTGCTTTGCCCCTAATAAGAATCCTAACGGATACAATAGGTGCCATCGCACCTTCGGTGCTTGGCCCCTAATAATAATAAGAAGAACGCCAACGGATACAATATGTGCCTTCGCACCTTCGGTGCTTGGCCCCTAATAAGAACGCCAACGGATACAATAGGTGCCTTCGCACCTTCTGTGCTTGGCCCCTAATAATCCTTCGAAAAACAATAGGGCCTTCGCCCTTTTAGGGCTCGGGCCCCTAATAATAATCCTTAGAAAAACAATAGGGCTCTTGCCCTTTCAGGGCTTGGGCCCTAATAATAATAATAAACGGAGCAATTCCAAGAGGGTCCTCGCACCACCGGTGCTCAGGCCCTAAATATTAGAAGCGAAGGAGAGCTTGGCATTCACACACTGACTAAGAGGTGCATTCTGAGGGCGCTTTGAGTGTGTGTGCACATAAACCCGTCGGCTTTCAAGTAGCCTACTGGACACTTGCAAATACTGAATATCCCTTTTGTGATAATACATCGAGTCAGTGACATTTCCATCAACTGTCTCTGGACTCTGCATATTTTCTGAGTCTAAAAGCCTAGAGTCAAGTCAGATCCGTGTAAAAATGCTTCCGAGTCCATGACAAGTCCAAGTCTGAGTACCCCAACTCTACCAAAAACCGCCCTGCCTTGCTGCTCTGCCGTCTCCGCCCTGGCTCCATGCTCCTCTGGATCTGACCTGATGTACTTATGCTCCACGGTCTCACTGTCTGCCCCTGCTCCAAACACATGTGATTGTTGTGTTGTACATTTTTTCCTTAGAGACCAGGAGACGTTTTGGATATCTTGAAGCAGAAGTTTCTCTTTATTCAGATACTCGCTGCGTGGCGCTGCAGTCATCAAAAAGTCGTCTGACAAAATCTCAGCACAGCAGAGTATATAGGTTTGAAGGGGGGAGGAGTGCATAGAGGAATTCTAGAGGGGTGGAGAAAAGGTTAGATTATGTATTTTTCTCAAGGAATATTGTTTTGGACAAGGGGGGTGTAAGGCCGGTTTTCTTTTCTGATCATGAAATGGTCTGGTTTGTGATTAAGGGGAATACTGTCAAATTCGGTAAGGGGTATTGGAGGATGAATGTTGAGGTATTGAAGGAAAAAGAATTTTGCGAAGAGTATGCTGGTTTTTTTGGGGGGGTTGGAGGAGTTAAAGTGTATGTATAGTGATGTGTTGGGCTGGTGGGAAATGGTTAAGGAACGTTCAAAGGCGTGAATAATTAGATACTGTAAAAGAAGAACTGGGAAGGTTTGGAGACAAGCAAGAGATTTACAGAGAGAGTTAGAGCTGAAATTTGAAGAGTACAATGTAGGGGGTGCATTTGATTGGGTGACAATTAACATGCTTAAGAGACAGTTAAGGGGGATCTATGAAGATCAAGCCAAAAATTTTCTGTTTAAAATAAGACAGGAAACACGGGAAAAGGGGGAGGGCTGTACGGCTGCTCTTTTCAGATCGGTCAGGGATCGTAAAGAGAAGCAAGTGATAGTTGAATTAGAGGATAAGAAAGGGGGGAGTTTGATCAAAGTTGAAGAGATAAATGGTTATGTAAGAGACCACTTCAAAAAATTTTTTAGTGAGAGGGAGGTAGTAGTGGAGAAAAGTGAGATGTTTGTTAATTTTTTGTCTAAAGTTGTCCCGGAGGAAGTAAGGGTTGGTTTAGATTCCCCTATTACAATAGGTGAGGTTGAGGGTGTTGTGAAGAGGATGAGTAAAGGCAAAGTGCCAGGGATAGATGGCTTGCCTGTCAAATTTTATGTGAGGTTTTTTAGTATTTTAGGTATTCATTTGGTGGAGGTGATTAGAAAGGTGCTGGAGGAAAGAAATATACGAGGTTCAATGGCAACAGGAGTAATAACACTTCTCTATAAAAAAGGGGAAAGGTCAGACATTGCCAATTACAGGCCCCTCACAATGCTTTCGGTGGATTACAAAATTATAGCGAAGCTTCTGGCGGACAGGTTGAGGAAAGCCCTACCTCATGTTGTGCACGTAGATCAAACATGTGGGGTAGAGGGCCGTAGCATTAAATGGAACCTGCAACTCATTAGGGATGTTATTGCATGGGCGGAAGATAGGGAACTACCTCTAATGGTGGTTAGCTTAGATCAGGCTAAGGCCTTTGATCGGGTCAATAGGGGGTTTATGTTTAAAGTTATGGAGAGAATGGGTTTCGGGGAAAACTTTACAGGATGGATTAGAGCACTGTATACAGGTTCTAATTGTCTGGTCAAGGTTAATGGCAATGTAGGGTTGGGGTTTGAGGCAAAGGGAGGGGTGAGGCAAGGATGCCCTCTCTCCCCATTGCTTTTTATTTTGTATATGGAGCCTGTGGCTGAGGCAATCAGACTAGATAATAAAGTCAAAGGGTTTGTGGTACCAGGAGCGAAGGGAGCTGAAGTAAAGTTATCACAGTATGCTGATGACACTTCACTGTTGTTGATGTCAGATAGGTGTCTTGAGAAAGCTTTGTCAGTTTTTGAAGAGTTTTCACTAGCATCAGGGGCTAGTCTAAATGTTGCAAAGTCAGCCATTAAGTTCTTTGGGAAGTTTAGGATGAGGCGTGAAAGCCTTGGTGGTTTGCAGGTGTGTGAGGGTCCTTTGAAGATATTGGGCATACATTTTCAAAACGAAGGTTCAGCAACTGTGAATTGGGTCGGGCGTATTTCGTCAGTGCAGAAGAGGTTAGCAAGGTGGAAAGGGCGTAGGTTGTCGCTGATGGGGAAAGTCCTGGTAGTGAAGATGGACGTGTTGCCAGTGCTTCAGTATTTGGCTTACATTTACCCTCTACCAGCAAGTATGAGAAGGGCAGTAATACGGTTACTTTTTAACTTTGTATGGGGGGGTAGGTATGAATATGTTAAGAGGTCTGAAATGTTTAATCATGTTAGTAAAGGGGGGCGGGATGTGCCTCATATTCCTCTAAAACTTGATTGTTTGTTTGTGTCTTCTACTTTGGCGCAGTTAGCCAAGCCAGTCGAGCATCCATCGGGGTATTTTCTAAGGTTGTTTTTCTCGTATCAGGCACGGCATGTAATGAAGTGGACCAACGATGGTCCTAAGGCGGAGGTGCAGCCTTGGCATTACAGGCATGCAGCTAGGTGGTTGGAGAAATACCCTGAGGGTAAGGATAGGGCGGTATGTTTGGTGCAGAGGAAGCTGTATGGGAAGGTCAGGGAGAGGGTGTCTAGTAAAGTGGGAGTAGGTGTCCAGGAGAGGGTGTGGTTGAACATTCAGCCAAAGAGACTGGACAATGGTCTAAAAGATCTCAATTGGTTATGTTTTTTGGGGCGATTGCCAGTGAAGGAAGTTATGTATAGACATGGGCTATCAAGAGATGATAGGTGCCCGAGGGAGGGGTGTTTACAAGAAGAGACTATAAGACACACCTTTTGGGAATGTGATTTTGCACATAGAGTGTGGGGAGGGGCGAGGAGGGTACTAAGGGTGGTTTCAGATCATTTTAGAGTCTCAGGTGGGAATGTAATTGGGGGCATTAGATGTAAGAAGGGGGAAGGGAAAGTGGCACGAGGCTCGTCCATTGCACTCCGGCTGTGCTGACCCCTGCGAATTCCCCAAATGTGGGAATCTCGACTGCATAATGTATGGTAGTGGGGGACTGCGTTCGCGCTCTCCCCTGCGTCTCTTTGGTTGAAAAAAAGCAGATGGGTTTTGTTTCGGTGGCGGTCGTCGTTGTTGTTTCCTTTTTGGGTAACCTGTGGGCCGAAGAGTTGCTCAGAGCGAGAGCTTCTGTCTCTTGAAAAGTTGCCCCCTGGTGGCCGGTGTAACAAATTAGCTCAAAAGGGAAATATTTATGATTAATTATAACTGGTTATAATTAATTATGAATATTTAATCAGATCTTGGAATTAACTGTAGCAGAATTAACGTTACAATTATTTGATCTGTTTGTCCACCGAATAGACAGTATAATCATTCATTAATTCTAGGAAAGGTTACTTTCTGGCCAAGAAAGAATAAATTTCCTACTTCAGTTAGTACTAGCAGTAACTTAACTTGTAGTAAACTCAAAATGTAGCATATAGCAAGATCAAATATTCAGTGACTTCAAATTGTGAGCAGCACACGGAGACCATCAATTGTGAATATATGCAATTTAATAAATGGAACTGCAGGTAACATACAACTAACTAAGCAAAACACATGTACATATACATAGAGAAAGACAGTGAGAAAAGAGAGAGAGAGAGAGAGAGAGAGAGAGAAGGCAAGAATGGCAGTATTTAGCATCAGTTAACCAGCGACCACATGAGAATCATCAGAGAAGCAAAATCACCTTAAACAGGGGCTCAACTTAAAACGCGCATCTAAATAGTTGTAAAGGTTACTTGCATTGGCTTTGTTGCTGAACAAGAGTCCTGATGCGGTAGACAATGGAAGTTCTCGATGAATTCCTTTAGGTGTTCTGGAGGTTTTCTCTAGTTCGTTCGAAGATAGGAAAATCCACAGCGAGTCGACAAAGTTACTTGAAGATAAACTACCAGAAGATTGACTCAAGGGATGAGTCTTGGAGAGTGTCTCGAAGGGTTTGAGCATGGATGGGTTGGTGTTAGGGTCTTTTGATAGTTTCCCTACCACACCCACCTTTGGGTGAATTGGCCAATACAAAGTTTGGATTGCTGAGCGGGAGAACTTTCCTTTGTCTCCATTTATGGCTCATTTGCATGTTTATTGCTGGCCTGGGGAATTGATGCAGTTTTACCCACAATATAGTACAAACAGTATGATGCATTTTCTAATCACATGGTGTACACCATTGTTCAGAAAATAAAGTGCAGATCATTTTGATACCAAGAATGAAACATCTAGAAGGTATTAAACCAGAGATACATTCATACATTGAAAATACGCATTTAGAGATTAACTAGTACCAATAACGAGGGCTGACTGGGCTAATATAACATAGAAACATACAAGCAACACATGCATATACCAAGTACGTTTATAACTGGTTAAATATAGTCTAAATAAAGAAAAAGGTTTCTATGTGTGTGCGTTATGTGTATTGGGAACAGTCTGCCAGCCACCAAGGATCTGAGGTGCTTGGTGCTGGTGATTGCCTCCCTCATGGAATGCCTTTGAAGTCCAATGGGGAGACAAGAGTTGATCTGCTTAGCATCTTCGTGAGAGTGGGGAGGGAACCATAGACCATTAAACACCCATATAAATGTAGAACGTGAGGCCAGGTTTGTAATTTATATGCAAATGTCAAAAGGCTAAAAGGTTCTCTACAATGTAAATCCTAAACGATCATCATTGATCCTAAGCAGACGCTACACCGGTTCAGTTCAAATTTCTCACGGGCTGAGTGTTGCATAGCTGTTTGCATGTTTGTTTGGCTGTACTTTTTGTACCCTTTCCCCCCCATTTTCTTTTCATCTTACGGCGCCCCTTTGCACCTGACCACAGACCGGGCCTGTACGTAGGTGTAGCGATTTGGCTGAAATGATCTCATTCCTCCGGAGAGTTAGAGCCATTTTCGCAAACTCGGCCATGCGACCTGCGAACGTTTTGGGGTCCCCTCGCCAAGGTGAATGGAAATTTCCGCTTTTCTTGGATCGTCTTGGACAGTCGGACTCCAGAGAACCTTTCCGCACCGATCTGGGCCGGACTGGGCCCAATGCCTAGCGCCAGCTTGCAAAAGTAGGTTTTCGACAAAATCCAAAATAGCCGAAAATTTCGCCAGAACGACCGGCCCGTCCGAGACCTGCCTCTCGTTCGTCTCGAGCCAAGCATTCCGATGACACGAGGCACTCGGCTCTATTCGGGAGTTATGAGCGGCGCCGTACGTTCCATCGCTGCAGAGCCGCCGCCAGGCCGATCGGGGCGGGGCTCGGTCACGTTGCAGGCGGGGGTGGGGGCTACCGTCCCCCGGCGTTTGGGGTCTCTGCGGCCGCCCGCTGGCTGAGACCAGCGTCACTGTTTCCGGCTTCCTCCCCGCTGCCTCTTGGCGCCATCGCTTCTCGGCCTTTTGGCTAAGATCAAGTGGTCTGGTCGGACGGTAGAGACAGCGATCGCCTCTTGTAGGACCTTTTGGGTCCATGCGTTGCTTGTCACACGGAGCCCTCATCCTCCAGGAGGTACATGACAAGCGGCTTTTAATTGGAGATGACTCGTTCATTCGGGGAATCATTGTTTTAAGGTAAGGCTTTTAGCTTATTTATTGTGCTAATTTATTGTTTGCTTTTAGCCGCAGCGTGCTAGTGGTGCCTCCACCATGTCGGCTGCCCGTGCCGGCATGAGGAGGCACCACAGCGTGCGTTTTAACTTTAACACAAAAGGGGATGGAGCCCTCTGGTTTATGTCCAGATTGGTTTTAAGGCTATGGAAATTAACTGCCTGTTGACTCTGCCCCAAAATCGTGGATTTGATGTAAGTTTTGCATCTTCTTCACTGCTAAATACTTTCTGGTCTCGGTTTGAAAACTTGAAAAACTAACTGACAATTCACTGAAAGTGGTGATTGTCAGAATGTTTAATGAAACTGTGAGTGGAGAGGATATCGCAGTATGGTTGGCAAGATATTGCTCTGTTCGGGGACAGCCAGTCAAGGTTTTAGATGAGGACGGCATCTGGAGCTGTGCGTGGAGAGTGCCCATCAAACAATGGGCAGATCCCAACAGCTACCATGGCCTGAGTCAAATTCCTTCTATAATTGTGTTGGGAGAGAACAGAGGCTACATGCACTATCAAGGGATGCCCAAGCTTTGCCGCAAGTGTAGGAAACTTGGACACCTTGCCGAGGCATGTCAGGAAGTTGTGTGCAGGAAGTGTAGAGAAATTGGGCATACTTTTGAGGAGTGTCAGAATGGCAGAAAGTGCAACCTCTGTGGGGAATTAACCCATTTCTACAGAGATTGTCCTAAAAGTTTTGCCAACAAACTGAAAAGCAACAAAATGGCCGCCCCACCAAAAGAGCAAACACATGACGAGGCGGGCCCTAAGGCTCCAATCCTCAAGGATTGGAGAGGAAGGAGGAGGTGGGGCGGTCACAGGGGTGGAGTCAAGCAGTGGAGTTTGGCAAGGGGAGGAAGCCTTTCCCCGGGAAAAGAGCGAGGACAAAATGGAGGGCGAAGAGGAGGAAACGGCTTCCACCCTAAAAACTGTTTCAGAGGCTAGTGGGAGTGAAACTGACTGCTCACTCCCCAATGCTCAGGTGCAGAAAAGGTCTGCAAGATCTCCTCTAATTCCTTTAGAGGAGAAAAGGCTGAGGGTATCGCATCGGCTAGATAGTTCCTCGTCGGAAGATCTAGACCGCATGTGGCCCACAGAATCTCCAAATGAAGTCTCTTTTCTGCACATTAAGCTGAGATCATCGTCGCTGAAGGAACCACAAGAGTCTCTCTCTGTGGAACCTGAGACGACAAGCACTTGCCTTCCTGATCCTAGTTTTTCTAGGGAAAGGGAAAGGCAAATGCAACATGAGTTAACGTGATTTTAATATAACTCTCTGCAGTCTTTGCTTGTATTTTAACCATACTGCTCATGGCCATCACTATCTCTACCATTAATGTGAGAAGTGTGAGGTCAAACCTGAGAGCACAGAGTGTTTTATCCTTTTTAAAGCATTTTAAGTCAGATGTTTTCTTATTGCAAGAGTGTTCTCTGCCCTTTTTAAGAAATTACAGGAAGTGGGAGGAGATGTGGACCACGGGGCCGTCTATATGGAGCGGCTCCAATTTTAACAAGAATGATGGTGTTACCATTTTAATTAACAGTCCCAACATCTTGGTGAAGGGTAGCACAGTGGTGAGGGATGGGCGGGCAATTTTAGTTAATCTGACTGTTTTAGGTAGAGATTTTAACATTTTAAACGTGGATGGTTTTAGATAGAGTACCAGCTCACCATCCTTGGAGTGGGCCGTAGCTTGAAGGACTTGACAGTACAGGAATTCACCTCGCTCTGGCTCACCCTCAACGTCATCAAGGATGCCATCTGGGCCACCAGAAACCTGCTGGTGGGGAAGCGCTTTACGGTACCCCTCCATGCATGCGAGCTAAAGTTAACATCAATGCTGCAGGGGTACCGGGCGACGATATTCGGACGGGGGGGCTGAGGTCGCACAGGAAGGGTCCTGGCCGCCCGTAGATGCACCCTCACCACTCTGGCTACGGGAACAGCGGGCCGGAGGAGAGGGGATCTCCGCTGAGCCCATGAAATAATATCTTACACGTCGGTTTTGGGGAGCGGGGTGAAGACTCACTTGTTAAGGACTCACCCCCCGGTCTTGTACAACAGATGACTTTTAAGACATTTAACTGATGGTTTTATTGTGTTTTAATGACAATGTTTGTTGACTATTTTAAATTTGTATTTTACCCTTGTAACGCACACACCCTTTAAACACATTTAAACATGGACTTTTAAAGCAAGACAACACAATGGTTTTAAAAGTCTGTTTTATCAAAGATTGTATTTTTCCTTTTTAACTTTGTGTATCATGACCTTTTGCTTGTTTTAAAAGTGTACTAAAATGGAAAATGAAAAATGTGTGTGTATAAATGAAAAAATGGTGACAATATACTGCTACAAAAAAAAAAAAAAAATCTGTTCTTATCAGTTTAATATCTGATACGTCCCCTACCCGGGGACTACATATTAAATTGATTTTTGGATCACGGAGCTGGAGCCGGGGCTTGCTCCGTCCACTCCACGCATCGGCCTGGTATTGCAGTGTCTCCAGGAACGGTGCGCTTCCTCCTTTTTTGTCGTGACTAATAGCAGAGCAAGGGCTTCTCGACGAGCTGGCGCTTCCGACCGGGTGTGTTCGATTGCGGGGAGTTGTCTGTAACAGGGAGGGAGTCACCTTACGTGTCCAGGGCCGGGCAGCGTCGGTCCAAAAGCTGGTGCTGCAGTGTCTCCAGGAACGGTGCGCTTGTGGCTAACAGCCGAGCAACATGATGGGGGTGCTGCTGTGGTCAGTTCCCGCCTCTCGAGACCTCTCCTCTGACACGCCCATCTGAGGCCTCGGAGCCCTCCGCTAACGAGCTGACGCTTCCAATCAGGTGTGTTTGATTACAGGGAGTCGCCTTAATTGTCCAGGGCTGGGAAGCGCCGGTCTAAGAAGGCTGCAGCTCGTGCCGATGCTTGGCGGCTGGCAGGCTTGGTCACGCACAGCGCAGGCCAGCGATGCGAGGTACCCATCATCCCTTTGCTTGGGGTGGGTCACCGTTGATCAGGAGGGTAGAGAGGGAAGTGGTCCCTCTGACAGGCGGCCTGTGCCTTCATACTTACCTGGCAGGGGAGACACCATGATCAAGAAGGTGGTTCACCCAGGGCGAGGTTCGTCCATTGCACTCCGGCCGTGCTGACCCCTGCGAGTTCCCCAAATGTGGGAATCTCGACTGCATAATTTAGGGTAGTGGGGGGACTGCGTTCGCGCTCTCTCCTGCGTCTCTTTGGTTGAAAGAAAACAGATGGGTTTTGTTTCGGTGGCCGTCGTTATTGTTTCCTTTTTGGGTAACCTGTGGGTCAAAGAGTTGCTCAGAGCGAGAGCTTCTGTCTCTTGAAAAGTTGCCCCCTGCTGGCCGGTTCAGTTCAAATCTCTCACGGGCTGAGTGTTGCATAGCTGTTTGCATGTTTGTTTGGCTGTCCTTTTTGTACCCTCCCCCCCCCCCATTTTCTTTTCATCTTACAGCGCCCCTTTTCACCTGACCACAGACCGGGCCCGTACGTAGGTGTAGCGATTTGGCTGAAATGATCTCATTCCTCCGGAGAGTTAGAGCCATTTTCGCAAACTTGGCCACGCGACCTGCGAACGTTTTGGGGTCCCCTCGCCAAGGTGAATGGAAATTTCCGCTTTTCTTGGATCGTCTTGGACAGTCGGACTCCAGAGAACCTTTCCGCACCGCTCTGGGCCGGACCGGGCCCAATGCCTAGCGCTAGCTTGCAAAAGTAGGTTTTTAACAAAATCCAAAATAGCCGAAAATTTCGCCAAAACGACCGTCCCGTCCGAGACCTGCCTCTCGTTTGTCTCGAGCCGAGCATTCCGATGACACGAGGCACTTGGCTCTGCGACAAACCGTTCGGGAGTTACGAGCGACGCCGTACGTTCCGTCGCTGCAGAGCCGCTGCCAGGCCGATCGGGGCGGGGCTCGGTCACGTTGCAGGCGGGGGTGGGTGCTACCGTCCCCCGGTGTTTGGGGTCTCTGCAGCCGCCCGCAGCCGAGACCGGCGTCGCTGTTTCCGGCTTCCTCCCCGCTGCCTCTTGGCGCCATCGCTTCTCGGCCTTTTGGCTAAGATCAAGTGATCTGGTCGAATGGCAGTGACAGCGATCGCCTCTTGCGGGACCTTTGGGCCTGTGTGTGGCTTGTCACACAGTGCCCCCATCTTTCAGGAGGTAAAGAACAAGCGGCTTTTACTTGGCGACGACCCGTTCTTTCGGGGAATCTTCTTTTTTTTATGTTAAGGTGTTTTTACTTATTTATTGTTGTATTTATTGTGTATTTAGAGCTGTGGGTGCCTCCAACATGTCGGCTGCTGGTGCCAGCGTGCGGAGGCACCACGGCGTGCGTTTTTTATTCCGTGAAGTTGAGGGGAAGCTCCTGGGGATGTCATGACTAGACTTCTCCAGGAAGCTGATCCAAAAAACTTTAAATTTTAAACCTACTGAATTGAATTGCATTGTGACTCTGCCCCTTAACAAAGGGTTTGATGTGAGCTTTAGAGCTGCTTCCAATCTTTTGGATTTTTGGAAAGGTTTAAGATGTTCAAAGCCCAGTTCTCCATGTTTACTGTGGAAAAACTGACTGACAACACATTTAAAACTGTGATTGTCAGGATGTTTAATGAAACAGTGACTGGAGAAGATATTTGTGTATGGTTGGAGAGATTTTGCACTGTTCGAGGCCAGCCAGTCAAAGTGCTAGATGAGGATGGCATTTGGACATGCTCCTGGCGAATTCCCATCAAACAATGGGAAGACGCCAGGGGCTACCAAGGCCTGAGACATCTGCCTTCAATGATTGTGTTGGGAGAAAACAGAGGCTACATTCACTACCAGGGAATGCCCAAACTCTGTAGGAAGTGTGGCATGTTTGGACATCTAGCCGAAGCATGCCAGGAAACTGTATGTGGGAAATGTAAAGAAATTGGTCACAGTTTTGAAGAGTGCACCAATGGCAGGCGGTGTAATCTTTGTGGAGATTCAAACCATCTCTACAGAGACTGCCCAAAAAGCTTTGCCAACAAGCTCAAAGCTAAAAAAATGGCCGCCCCACAACCACAGCAAACAAAGGAACAAAGGGAGGAGGAGGTGGTCCTTGAGGTTTCGGCGGGAAATTCCAAATCCCAGCTCAAGGATTGGGCTGGAGGCAGGAAGTGGGGCGGCTACAGGGGCGGAGTCACATTTTGAAACGGAACAGGGGGAGGAACCCACCCCACTGCAAGACAATGAAAATGCAAAAGAGGAAACGTGTTCCTCCCTCAATACCGTTTTGGAGGTGAGCATGCCATCTAGTGGGAGTGAAACGGACTGCTCACTTCCAAATGCTCAAGTGCAGAAAAGACCTTCGCGATCTCCCTTACTGGAAACAGGGGAGAAAAAGATTAGGGTAGCACATCGGCCAGATAGTTCTAGCTCAGAAGATCTGGACTGTATGTGGCCCCTAGAATCCCCAAATGAGGTCTCCTTTCTGCATTTTAAGCTAAGAACATCATCGCCAACCAAAGGAGCTGCAAGAGGTTTCCTCTGTGGCTCCAGAGGCGTCAAGCACTTGCCCCACCGATCTCAGTTTTACTGAGGAAAAGGTAAGGCAAGTGCAACAAGAAATAATGTGATTTTAATTGTGCCTTTCTAGTCTTTTAATGTTTGTTTCCTTTTATCTCATATCTTTTTAACCACGCTGCTCATGGCCCTCACCATCTCTACCATCAATGTAAGAAGTGTGAGGTCCACCTTTAGAGCACAGAGCATTTTGTCCTTTTTAAAAACTTTTAAGTCAGATTTGTTTTTATTGCAAGAGTGTTCTCTGCCCTTTTTAACCAGGTACAAGAAGTTGGAAGAGCTCTGGTCATCTGGACCCTCCATATGGAGCGGTTCAAATTTTAATAAAAACGACGGAGTTGCGGTTTTAATCAATAATCCTAACATCTTGGTGAAGGGCAGCACAGTGGTGAGAGAAGGGCGGGCACTTTTTAGACAGGGATTTTAATGTTCTTAATGTATATGGTTTTACAGAAAGAAATGAAAGATATGAGCTTTTAGAAGATTTGCAACCCCACATGTTAGGTAGAACTCCCCTAATAGTGGCAGGGGATTTTAACTGTGTTTTAACCAAAAAAAGATAGGAAGAGAGTAGGGGAAGATTTTAAAGTGGACAAAACGTCGGTTTTATTGCAGGCTCTAGTTAGAGATTTTAACCTAGTCAACTGTTTTAAAAATCTGCATCAAAGAGAGGAGGGCTTCACCTGGTTCAGTGGTGACTGCACCAGAGCCTCTTGAATTGACTATGTGTTTACAAGGGACTGCCTGCCGACTGATGCTACATTAACCCCCCTCTTTTTTTCTGATCACATGATGCTGTCCTGCACCCTTTCACTGCCCACTGGTGTGACGGTAGGGGGAGGGCTGTGGAAGCTGAACTGTTCCCTATTGGAAGAAGAGGATGTAGTTAAGGAATATAGGGAACAGTTCAGCCAATGGCGGACCCTCCAAGACTTGTATGATACACGTGCACAGTGGTGGGAGATGGTTAAAGACCGGACAAGACAGTCTTTTAAGAAGTTAGGTAAACAAAAGAAACATAAAGAAAAGAGACGCATGATGGGGTTGCAAAAAAGACTACAAAGGTATTTTAATTTTTTAAATAATGGTTTTGATTTTAAAAATGAAGTGAAAGAGGTCAAAAATGAAATGTCAGTTTTAGCTAATATACAAAGTAAAGGGGTTATTTTAAGAATTAAAGAAAGAGAAATAGAAGAAGGTAAAAAGTGCACTAGATACTTTTTTAAAAAGATTTTAAGTAGGGGTGGGAAGTTCACCAGTGTAAAAACAGGAGGGAGGGAGTTAAAGACAACAAAAGAAATTTTAGAGGGTGTGGAAAATTTTTATGAGGGGTTGTATAGTTTTAAAGAAGTGCACAATGACACCGTAAGGGAAGTTTTAAAATTTATAGACAAGAGGGTTGACAGTAAAAATGTGCTTTTATCCCAAGATTGGACAGTTTTAGAAATCCAAAAAGCTCTTAAAAGTTTTAAGAGGGGGAAGTCCCCGGGAGCGGATGGACTTCCCCTAGAGTTTTATCTAACTTTTTGGGACATTTTAGCACACGACTTACTGACAATTTTTGAAAGAGTTTGAGACCCTCGACAGACTTCCAGACAGTTTCAGAATAGGGATAGTTTCTTTACTTCACAAAAAAGGTGACCGGACTGACTTAAAGAAATTTTAAATTTTTGACTGTAAGCTTTTTAGTAAAGTTTTAGCGACACGCATGTCGACTGTTCTAGAGGACGTGATCCACCCGGATCAAGCTTGTGCTGTGCCCGGGAGAAAGATAACAGACAGCCTAGTGCTGATTAGAGACGCCATCTGTTACGCGAGAGACAGAAATATTCGACTAGTAGTCCTAATCTAGATTTTAAAAAAAGCATTTGATCGAGTCTCGCACCAGTACCTGCTTCAGGTACTGCAAAAAAATGGGCTTTCCAGAGAGGTTTATAGCCTGGGTGGGACTGCTGTACAAAGGCCTAGTCAGCAAAATCCTTGTAAATGGGCATCTTTCCAAAGCTGTAAACATCCACAGCGGTGTCTGTCAGGGATGTCCTTTATCTCCTCTTCTGTATCTGGCTTGCATCGAACCACTGGCACAGATCTTGAGAAGGGATAAATGGATCAGAGGATTAGACGTTCCTGGGACAGGTGGACTGACGGCGACCTGTTTTATATACATGGACAACGTAACTCTTTTAGCTACGGACGTTTTATCCATACGAAGAGCAATGGACTTGACTGACTGGTACGGTCAGGCCTCGGGCGCTAAGCTTAACAGAAACAAGTCCGAGGCCCAGCTCTTCGGGCTGTAGGACGGAGTTGACACAGGGAGACTGGACGTGGATTTTAAAGAGACAAATTTTAAGATTTTAGGTGTAAAATTTGATAAAGAGGGAGGTGGACGGGATAATTGGACTGACATGTTAGGGAAAGTTAGACAAAAAACTGGGTTTTTGGGGACTAAGACAGATGATTTTTGAAGGCAAGGTTTTAATTTTCAAATCTGTGATTTTACCCCTGATTTTACTTGTCTGTTCTGTTTTTAGTCCACCCCGAAGGTTCCTGACACAGCTGGAGAGGGCGGTGTTTTACTTTCTGTGGGGTCCAAGTGGGAGCGCTTGAAGAGAAAAATTGTGAAGAAAAGACCGGAAAATGGCAGAAAAGGCCTCCCAGACCCTCACCTGTTTTTAGGCAGTTATTTCACCGCCCTGCATTCTAGATATGCCATGACCCCATCCAAAGAAAACAAAACAGCTGCAATGACACGATTTTGGATGGGGTCTTACCTAAGGAGTCTAAAGATTTTACCTGTAGATTTAAGAAGCCCAGTGTCTTTTAACTTGCCCAAGGAAGCTGATCCAAAAAACTTTAAATTTTAAACCTACAGAACTGAATTGTATTGTGACTCTGCCCCTGAATAAAGGTTTTGATGTTAGCTTTAGAGCTGCTTCCCACTTGAATGATTTTTGGCAAAGGTTTGAGATGTTCAAAGCCCAGTTCTCTATGTTTACTGTGGAAAAACTGACTGATAACACATTTAAAACTGTGATTGTCAGGATGTTCAATAAAACAGTAACTGGGGAAGATATTTGTGTATGGCTGGGGAGATTTTGCACTGTTCAAGACCAGCCAGTCAAAATGCTAGATGAGGATGGCATTTGAACATGCTCCTGGCGAATTCCCATCAAACAACGGGAAGACGCCGGGGGCTACCAGGGCCTGAGACATCTGCCTTCAATGATTGGGAGAAACCCGAGGCTACATTCACTACCAAGGAATGCCCAAACTTTGTAGGAAGTGTGGCATGTTTGGACATCTAGCCGAAGCTTGCCAGGAAATTGTATGTGGGAAATGTAAAGAAACTGGTCACAGTTTTGAAGAGTGTACCAATGGCAGGAGGTGTAATCTTTGTGGAGAATTTAACCATCTCTACAGAGATTGCCCAAAAAGCTTTGCCAACAAGCTTAAAGGCAACAAAATGGCCGCCCCACAACCACAGCAAACAGTAGAACAAAGGGAGGAGGCGGCGGTCCTTGAGGTTTTGGTAGGAAATTCAAAATCCCAGCCAACCTCAAGGATTGGGCAGGAGGCAGGAAGTGTGGTGGCTACAGGGGCAGAGTCACATTTTGAAACAGAACAAGGGGAGGAACCCACCACTGCAAGAAAAAGGAAATGAAGATGAAACGTGTTCCTCCCTCAACTCACCGAGGTGAGTATGTCATGCAGTGGGAGCGAAATGGACTGCTCCCTCCCAAACGCTCAGGTGCAGAAAAGAGCTGTGGGATCTCCCTTACCTGAAACAGGTGAGAAGAAGGTTAGGGTAATATATCGGCCAGATAGTTCTAGCTCAGAAGATCTGGACCGTATGTGGCCCCTAGAATCCCCAAATGAGGTCTCTTTTCTGCATATAAAGCTAAGAACATCAACAAAAGAACTGCGAGAGGTTCACTCTGCGGCTCCAGAGGTGTTGAGCATTTGTCCCCCTGACCTCAGTTTTACTGAGGGTAAGGGAAAGCAAGTGCAACAAGAAATAACATGATTTTAATTGTATCTTTGTAGTCTTTTAATGTTTGTTTCTTTTAAATGTCTCATGTGTTTTTAACCACACTGCTCATGGCCCTCACCATCTCTACCATAAATGTAAGAAGTGTGAGGGCCACCATTAGAGCACAGAGCATTTTGTCTTTTTTAAAAAGTTTTAAGTCAGATTTGTTTTTACTGCAAGAGTGTTCTCTGCCCTTTTTAATCAGGTACGAGAAGCTGGAGAAGCTATGGTCCTCTGGACTCTCCATATGGAGCAGCTCAAATTTTAATAAAAATGATGGAGTTGCGGTTTTAATACATAATCCTAACATCTTGGTGAAGGGCGGGCACTTTTAGTAAATCTGACCTTTTTAGACAGGGATTTTAATGTTCTTAATGTATATGGTTTTACGGAAAAAAAATGAAAGATATGAGCTTTTAGAAGATTTGCAGCCCCACATGTTAGGGAGAACCCCCCTAGTAGTGGCAGGGAATTTTAACTGTGTTTTAGCAAAAATGACAGGAAGAGGGTAGGAGAAGATTTTAAAGTAGACAAAACATCAGTTTTATTGCAGGCTTTAGTTAGAGATTTTAATTTAGTCGACTGTTTTAAAAACGTGCATCAAAGAGAGGAGGCCATTCTTTTTTTGTGGTCAGTGTTGGAGAAGCTTGGTTTTGGCCCAGGGTTCAAAGCTTGGATTCGGCTTTTGTATAGCAAGGTTTTCAGTCAGATTAGGGTAAATGGGTTTTATTCTGAACTAGTGGAGCAGTTGGGTGGCGTGAGGCAAGGGTGTCCCCTGTCACCCATGTGTTATATATTGTCTTTGGAGCCTCTGATTAATCGGGTACATTTAACAACAGCATTGACTGGCGTATTGTTGCCAGGTGGAGGAGGACAAAAGTGTCTGCATATGCAGATGATATGACTGTTTTTTTGACTACGGAAAAAGATTTTGTAGTGATAGGAGAGATTTTGCATAGTTTTTCTACAGGTGCCAAAGTAAATGTAGGTAAGTCTTCAGTGATGTTTGTAGGATGGTGGAATGAGAGAACTGTGGTTTCAGGAAGGTATACCTTGTGTCAAGATGGTATCAAAATTTTGGGTGTTAATTTTTTCAAAGAGAATAGTGCACAACAAAATTGGGAGGGGTTGCTGAAATCCTTGCAATCTAAGGTTAGCCGGTGGAGTGTAAGGGATTTGTCACTGTGGGATAGAGTACAGGTAGTGAAGGCAGATGTGTTGCCTAGCATTAATCATCTGGCCTACATTTTTCCCCTACCTTTTTGGCAGGGGAGGAGAATGGAGAAGTTAGTTTTTTCCTTTATTTGGAAAGGGAGGACAGAGTTAGTATCAAGGTCACAGATGTTTCATCATCTGAGGGAGGGAGGCAGGGGGGTGCCGTGCCTCCCTTGGAAGGTGGCAGCTCTATTTACATCTTTTGTAGCTCGCCTAGTTGTACAGGCTCTAGAGCATAAAGCGTATGTTTTAGCTCAGTTTTGGTTGGGCTGGCCTTTGAGGCATTTAATAGTGTGGAGTAACAGAGTGCCCTGGTCGCTGGATAGGTCTGAACACTATAAGGTAGCGGCAGACATCATCCAAGGGAATCCTTGGTGTTTGGAGCAGTCATTGTTGCTAAATCATAGAAAGTTGTATGTAGGGTTGAGGGAGAGTTTGGTTAGGGAGGTTAGAAGGGCAGGGCCTCCAACTGAAGTGAATTTGCTGTAATTGCAACCAGACTATTTGGTAGGCAGGTGTAAAGACGTCAACTGGTTGGCAGCATTAGGGAGGTTCCCAGTACGGGAGCGTTTATATAGATATGGTCAGGGCAGATCCCCTTTGTGCCCAGTGGGTTGCGGAGGGGAAGAGACCATTGAGCACGCCCTGTGGTCATGTCCAGGAGCAGTGTCTTTGCCAGAGTGGTCCCTCTGACAGGCGGCCTGGGCCTTCATACTTACCTGGCAGGGGAGACACCATGATCAAGAAGGTGGTTCACCTAGGGCGAGGCTCGTCCATTGCACTCCGGCCGTGCTGACCCCTGCGAATTCCCCAAATGTGGGAATCTCGACTGCATAATTTATGGTAGTGGGGGACTGCGTTCGCGCTCTCCCTTGCATGTCTTTGGTTGAAAAAGGCAGGTGGGTTTTGTCTGAGTTTTGTTTTGGTGGTTGTTGTTGTTTCCTTTTCGGGTAATCTGCGGTTCAAAGAGTTGTTCCGAACAAGGGCTTCCGTCACACGGTGTGCACGTACTGTGTGCGCATGAAAACGAATTCGCTTACGCTCTTGAAAAATGGTGGCCGGTTCAGTTCAAATTTCTCACGAACTGAGTGTTGCGTAGCTATAGCTGTTTGCACTTTTGTTTGGCTTTCCTTTTTGTACCCTTTTCCCCATTTTCTTTTCATCTTACAGTGCCACCAAGTGGCCAGCCGCAGCGCCCCTTTTCACCTGACCACAGACTGAGCCCGTACATAGGTGTAGCAATTTGGCTGAAATGATCTCATTCCTCTGGAGAGCCATTTTCGCAAACTCGGCCACGTGACCTGCAAACGTTTTGGGGTCCCCTCGCCAAGGTGAATGGAAATTTCCGCTTTTCTTGGATCATCTTTGATAGTCGGACTCCAGAGAAACTTCCCGAAAATTTCCCCAAAATTGCCCATCCGAGACCTGCCTCTCGTTTGTCTTGAGCCAAGCCAGGCGGGGGTGGGTACTACCGTCCCCCCGCATTTGGGGTCTCTGCGACCGCCCGCCGCCGAGACCGGCGTCGCCCTTTCTGGCTTCCTCCCCACTGCCTCTTAGCGTCATCGCTTCTCGGCCTTTTGGCTAAGATCATGTGTCTGGTCATGCGGTTGAGTTGCAATTGCCTCTTGGAGGTTTTTTTGACTTTAGTCCCCAACTTTCAGGAGGTACATTGGCTGCGCCTTTTATCTAGATGATTTGGTTTTCAAGGATTCCACTGGTTTTAAGGTAAGTTATTCATTAATTTACTGTTAAGTTTTATTCTTGATTTTAAGTGCCGTTAATGCCTCCACCATGTCGGCTGCTCGTGCCGACGTGCAGAGACACCACAGCATTTGCTTTCTTTTAAAAGAGGTGGATGGTAAGCTCCTGGGGATGTCACGTCTTAACTTCTCCAGGAAGCTGATCCAGAAAACCCTCAATTTTAGACCAGAAGAGTTGAATTGTATTGTGACGCTACCTCAGAACAAAGGATCTGACGTAAGTTTTAAGACCACTTCCATGTTAAATGATTTCTGGCAAAGGTTTGATGCATGCAAGGCTCAGTTCTCTATGTTCACTGTGGAGAAACTTTCAGACAATTCACTGAAAACTGTGATTGTCAGAATGTTTCATGAAACAGTGAGTGGGGACGACATTTGTGTCTGGTTGGGCAGATATTGCACTCTTCGGGGTCAACTGGTCAAGGTGATGGATGAAGATGGCATCTGGAATTGCTCCTGGCGAATTCCCATCAAACAATGGGAAAACGCTAGGAGCTACCAGGGCCTGAAGCATCTGCCATCAATGATTGTGTTGGGTGAAAACAGAGACTAAATTCACTACCAAGGGATGTCTAAATTATGTAGGAAATATGGGAAAATGGGACATTTAGCCGATGCATGCCAAGAGCTAATATGTGGGAAGTGCAGAGAAATTGGGCACGTCTTTGACGAATGTACCATTGGCAAATGGTGTAATCTTTGTGGAGACACAAATCATCTCTACAGAGATTGCTCCAGGAGTTTTGCCAAGAAACTGAAAGGTAACAAAATGGCCACCCCACCAGAGGAGCAAACAATCAAACAAAGAGAGGAGGCATGCCCTGAGGTTTTGGTGGGAAATTCAAATTTCCAGCCAGCCTCAGGGATTGGCCAAGAAAAAGGAAGTGGGGCAGCCAAAGAGGCGGCGTTACCAACAGAGAGGGAGGAAGCCACTCCAAAACAACAAGAGAGTGAAATTAACAAATTTAAAATGGAGAGGAGGAAACGGCTTTCTCCTTCAAATCCATTTCTGAGGTGAGTGTACCAACTAGTGGGAGTGAAACTGATTGTTCATTTCCAAATGCAAATGTTCAAGTGCAGAAAAAAAACAAACTGCAAGATCTCCTCTGTTTGAAACAGAGTAGAAAAGGCTGAAGACATCGCATCGACTAGATAGTTCCTCACTGGGAGATCTAGACTGTATGTGGCTGGCTGAATCTCCCAATTAAGTTTCCTTTCTGCATATAAATTAAGAACATTGTCACCAAAGGAGCTGCAAGAGGTTCTTTCTGCGGTTCCAGAGGGGTCAAGCACTTCCTCTCTAGATCCCAGTTTATTTGGGGGAGAGGAGGTACAAGTGCCACAAGATATAACCTGATTTTAATGATATCTCTGTAGTTTCTTTTCTTAAATAGGTCTTCTTTTATGGTTTATACCTTTTTAATTACCCTACTGCTCATGGCTCTCACTGTCTCTACCATTAATGTGAGAAGTGTGAGATCCCACCTGCGAGCACAGAGCATTTTATCTTTTCTAAAAACTGTTAAATAAGATGTGTTTTTATTGCAAGAGTGTTCTCTGCCTTTTTTAACAAATTATAGGAAGCGGGAAGACATGTGGACTCTGGGGCCGTCCTTTTGGAGTGGCTACAATGGCAATAAAAATGATGGAGTTGCCATTCTAATAGGTAACTCACATATCTTGGTGAAGGGAAGCACGGTGGTAAAGGACGGATGGGCAATTTTAGTCAATCTGACTGTTTTAGACAAAGATTTTAAAATTCTTAATGTGTATGAGCATACTGGGAAAAATGAGAGGTATGAACTTTAGAAAACCTGCAGCCCCACATGCTAGGTAGGATTCCCTAGTGGTGGCAGGGGATTTTAATTGTGTTTTATCCAAAAAGGACAGGAAGAGGGTAGGGGAGGATTTTAAAGTTGACTTTTAAAGGATTTTAAAGACATCGGTTTTATTGCAGCGTTAAGTCAGAGATTTTAAATTAGTTGACTGTTTTAAAGCAACGCATCAGAGAGAGGAGGGCTTCACCTGGTTTAGTGGTGACGACACCAGAGCCTTTCGCATTGACTATGTTTTTTACACGAGACTGCCCGCCAACATTGACCCCCGTCTTTTTTTCTGACCACATAATGCTGTCGTGCACCCTTTCACTCCCCATTGGTGTGACTGTAGGTGGAAGGCTGTAGAAGCTGAACTGCTCTCTTTTAGAAGATGAAGAGGTAATCAGAGAGTATAGGGAGCAGTTCAGCCGATGACAGACCCTCCAAGACTTTTATGATTCACATGCACAGTGGTGGGAGATGGTGAAGGAACGGAAGAGACAGTATTTTAGGAAGATAGGTAGGGATAAAAAGAATAGGTTAACTAGACGTATGATGGGGCTGCAAAAACCACTACAGAGGTATTTTAATCTTTTAAACAATGGTTTTTATTTTTATGAATTTTAGGAGTGAAATTTGACAAAGAGGGTAGAGGACGGGGAAACTGGACGGACATTTTAGGGAAAGTTAGGCAAAGACTGGGCTTTTGGGGACTAAGAGAGATGACGTTTGAAGGCAAGGTTTTAATTTTTAAGTCTGTGATTTTACCTCTGATTTTACTTGTCTCTTCTGTTTTTAGTCCCCTGAGAAAATTCTTATTGAACCTAGAGAGGGCAGTGTTTTACTTCCTGTGGGGGTCCAAGTGGGAGCGCCTAAAGAGAGACGTAGTGAAGAAGAAACCAGAGAATGGGGGAAAAGGACTGGCCAGATGCCCACCTGTTTTTAGGCAGCCGCTTCACCGCCCTGCACATAAAGTATGCTGTAACCCCATCCAAAGACAACAAGACAGCGGCCATGATGCAATTTTGAATGGGATCTTACTTAAGGACTCTGAAGATTTTACCCACTGACCTGAAAAGCCCAGTGTCTTTTAACTTACCTAAAGAGTATAGTTTTATCAAAAAATTCTTAAAGAAATATCTTTTAGAGCAGCAGGATGTCACCATTTTAATTAACCATAAACATCTTATCTCTCTTGTGCAGGACCGGGAACCGGTGAGTCCAGTTCCAGGCCTCACATTACGTGAGGAAGAACGCTGCTCACCCCGCTCTCCAGAATAGGCACAAGGACCTATCGTGGATGGTGGCTCATGAGTTCCTCCTGGTCAGGGCGGTTATGCACTCCAGAGGCATGGCCAAAAACCCTGTCTGTCCATGGACTGCGGTGCTGCGCGGAACCCGTGGGCCAAGACCGGCCCCCTATATTTCCCGTGCCTACCAGCGGGTTGGCCCCAGATAGGGTACCAGCTCGACATCCTTGGGGTGGGCCGGGGCTTGAAGGACTTGACAGCACAGGAATTTACCTCGCTCTGGCTCACCCTCAACATCATCAAGGAGGCCATCTGGGCCACCAGGAACCTGCTGGTTGGGAAGCACGTTACAGTGGACCAGCGGGCCGAATGAAAGGGGATCTCTGCTGAGCCCATAAAGTACCATCTCACGTCCCCGTTCTGGAGAGTGGGGTGAAGACCGACTTGTTAAGAGCTCAGCCCCGGTCTTGCATAACAGATGACTTTTAAGACTTTTAACTGATGGTTTTATTGTGAATATGATGCTTGTTTGGTTTTTAAATTTGTATTTTATTTTTTGTAATGCACACACCTTTTAAACACATCCCAAACATGGACTTTTAAAGCAAGACACACAATGGTTTTAAAAGTTTGTTTTTTTATCAAAGACTGTATTTTTCTTTTTTAACCTTGTGTATTATTTATTTTGCTTGTTTTAAAAAAAAGTGTACTAAAATGGAGAATGTGTGTGTATAAACAAAAATGGTGACAATAAAACTGCTCAAAAGAAAAAAAAAAATCTGTTCTTATCAGTTTAATATCTGTATAATAGCTTGGCGGTTTGCAGGCTGGGTCACGCACAGCGCAGGCCAGCGACGCAAGGTACCCATCCTCCCTTTGCTTGGGGTGGGGTGGGGTGGGGTGGTCACCATTAATAAGGAGGGTAGAGAGGGAAGTGGTCCCTCTGACAGGCGGCCTGGGCCTTCATACTTACCTGGCAGGGGAGACACCATAATTAAGAAGGTGGTTCACCCAGGGCGAGGCTCGTCCATTGCACTCCGGCCGTGCTGACCTGTGCTACATTTGTGCTCTCCCCTGCATGTCTTTGGTTGAAAAAGGCAGGTGGATTTTGTCTGAGGTTTTTTTTTGGTGTTGGTTGTTGTTGTTGTTTCCTTTTCAGGTAATTTGTGGTTCAAAGAGTTGTTCAGAACGAGGGCTTCTGTCACACAGTGTGCACGTGCTGTGTGTGCGTGAAAACGAATTCGCTAATGCTTTTGAAAAGTTGCCCCCTGGTAGCCGGTTCAGTCCAAATTTCTCACGGACTGAGTGTTGCGTAGCTGTAGCTGTTTGAATTATAGCCATTTTCGCAAACTCGGCCACACAACCTGCAAACGTTTTGGGGTCCCCTCGCCAAGGTAAATGGAAAGTTCCACTTTTCTTGGATCATCTTTGACAGTCAGACTCCAGAGAATCTTTCCGCAGCGCTCTGGGCCGGACCAGGCCCAATGCCTAGCGCTAGCTTGGAAAAGTAGGTTTTCAACAAAATAGCCGAAAATTTCCCGCCCGAGCAGCCCGTCTGAGACCTCTAATTCGTCTCAAGCCAAGGATTCCGATGCCACCACGCCGTACTTTCCATCGCTGCAGAGCCGCCGCCAGGCCGATCGTGGTGAGGCTCGGTCACGTTGCAGGCCGGGGTGGGTACTTTGGGGTCTCTGCGACCGCCTGTGGCAGACACTGGCATCGCTGTTTCCAGCTTCCTCCCCGCTGCCTCTTAGCGTCATCGCTTTTTGGCCTTTTGGCTAAGATCAAGTGATCTGGTCAGACGGTAAGGACAGCGATCACCTTTTGTAGGACCTGCTGAGTCCGTGTGTTGCTTGTCACACAGAGCCTTTATCCTTCAGTAAACGACTCGTCATTTGCGGGTAATCTACTTGTTTCAATTGCTTGTTACCCGCAATTGAATTGAATTTAATTGTTTTTAAGGTAAGATTTTAACTTATTTATTGTATTATTTATTGTTTGTTTTTTAGCCGCAGCTTGCTGGTGGTGCCTCCACCATGTCGGCTGCTCGTGCCGGTGTGCGGAGGCACTGCAGTGTGCGTTTTTTTATTCAAGGAGGTTGAGGGAAAGCTGCTGGGTATGTCCAGAATGGACTTTTCCTGGAAGCTAATCCAACACACCTTACATTTTAAGCCTGATGAATTTAATTGTTTATTGACTCTGCCCCTGAACAAAGGTTTTGATGTGAGCTTTAAGAAAAGCTTTTAAATGACTTTTGGCAAAGGGTTGATTCTGTTAAGGCCCAGTTCTCCATGTTTCCTGTGGAAAAACGTTGACAACACATTAAAAACTGTGATTATCAGGATGTTCAATGAAACAGTGACTGGCAAGGATATATGTGTGTGCTTGGGTAGATTTTGCACTGTTCGAGGCCAGCCGGTTAAAGTGGTAGATGAGGATGGCATTTGGACATGCTCCTGGTGAATTCCTATCAAACAATGGGAAGATGCTGGGGGCTACCAGGGCCTGAAACATCTGCCCTCTATGATCGTGCTTGGAGAGAACAGAGGCTACATTCATTACCAGGGTATGCCCAAACTATGCAGGAAATGCGGTAGAATGGGGCATTTAGCCGAAGCATGCCAAGAATTAGTATGTGGGAAGTGCAAAGAAATTGGACACAGTTTTGTAGAATCTACCAATGGCAGGCGGTGCAATCTTTGTGGAGATTCCAACCACATCTACAGAGAGTGCCCATGAAGTTTTGCCAACAATCTCAAAATGGCTGTTCCACAAGTTCACCAAACAATAGCACAAAGGAAGGAGGAGGTGGTCCCTGAGGTTTTGGTGGGAATTTCAAATTCCCAGACAGCCTCAGGGATTGGACAGGAAGGTGGAAGTGGGGAGGCCACAGGGGTGAAGTCAAATGTTTTAATCGAACAAGAAAATGTCATGGAAGGAGAGGAAAGTGAAGAAGAAACAAATCCCTCCCTGGAAACGTTTTCGGAAGGCGCTCAAGAATCCAGTGGGAGCGACACAGAGTGTGAACTCCCTAATGCTCAGGTGCAAAAAAGACCTGCGGGATCTCCTCTGCTTCAAGCAGAGGAGAAAAAAGTTAGGGCAGCACATCAGCCCAATAGCTCAGATTCGGAAGATCTGGAGGGCATGTGGCCCCTAGAGTCCCCCAATGAGGTTTCCTTTTTGCACATTAAGCTAAGAACATTGTTACCAAAGGAGCTGCAAGAGGGTTTCTCTGCACCTGAGGCATCGAGAACTTGCTCATCTGACCCCAGTCTCTCTTGGAAGAAGGAAGGGGAAGTGAAACAAGATGTAACATGATTCTAATATTTTTGTAGTCTTTTTTCCTTTTCTGTTTTAAAAATGGTTCATACCTTTTAACCATACTGCTCATGGCTCCCACCATCTCACCATCAAGATCAAGATGACGCTGTGCATGGCTGCCTTGGTTTGTTGTTCCTTTGTACTTTTACTGTTTTTGTTTGTTTGTCCTGTCTTAAGCAACGTTTTTCCAATCAGCCTCTCTGAAGCTATATACCGGAGCTGTGTATAGTCCCATTCTGCTTCAAATGTTCCACCATCATCCCTGTACCCAAGAAACCAAAAATCACAGGACATGACTACAGACCTGTTGCTTTAACATCTGTGGTCATGAAATCATTCGAGAGACTGGTGTTGGCCTACTTGAAGGACATTACTGGACCCTTGCTGGACCCCCTGCAGTTTGCTTATCGAGCAAACAGGTCTGTGGATGATGCAGTCAGTATGGGATTGCACTACATCCTTCAACATCTGGACAAACCAGGGACCTATGCAAGGATCTTGTTTGTGGACTTCAGCTCTGCTTTCAACACCATCATTCCATTTTAGTCGGAGGGGCTGCGTTCCTATACAAGCGCTCCAAATGACGCCAGCGAGGGAAATGCGTCGGCGCACTCATGAAATTCCAGCAGCGCGGTTTCAGGACTCCGTTGCCGAGTATTCATTTGGTGAATCTCTGCTCCCTTTCAAATAAATCAGACGAACTACAACTCCTCACCCGCACAAACAAGGACTTTTTAAATTCTGCTGCACTTTGCTTCGTGGAAACCTGGCTAAACGGAACCATTCTGGACAGCACACTTCATCTAACGGGCTTCCAGCTGGTCAGAGCGGACCATGTCACCAAGTTGTCGGGGAAAACGAGAGGCGGTGGATTATGTTTTTATATCAATGAAGGCTGGTGTACAGACGTTACCGTTTTAAAGAAGATGTGCTGCCCAAACTTGGAAGCTGTCTTTATTAACTGTAAGTCTTTTTATTCGCCGTGGGAGTTTTCCTTGTTTATTCTGGTGAGTGTGTACATTCCTCCTAAAGCGCGTGTAAGCGCGGCGTTAGAACTGTTGGACGATCAAATCACACACACAGAGCAGCGTTACCTGGACTCTTTTATTATTGCCCTCTGTGATTTTAATAAAGTTCATCTCACCCGCGAACTACCTAAATATAGACAGCACATCACATGCCCTAACCGGGGACAGTAATATACTGGACCATTTGTTGGAAACTCAGAAGCGAAGACCAGGAGCCTTTTGGGTATCTTCAGCAGAGTTCTTTATTGAGAACGTGCTGTGTGGAACTGCAGTCATCAAACATCATCTAAGGCAGTGATACATTGTAGTTTATATACATTTAGGGGGCAGTGCTTAGATCTGGAGACAAAGCACCTGGGTGACAACCCTAAACAAAGTATGCAAATGAAGTATTCAGGTATAGCAGCCTGCACCATTTACACCAGTCCTAATCAAATCATCATAACTACTCAAAGACTGGGCAGAGGTACCAAGAGCCATTACAAACAAAAGGTGAACATCTCAGTATTCTGGCTCATTTGACTTACAATAAGAGAACAGGAACTGGCAGGAACCTCTTGCTACAAACTTTGCTTGAGAGAATCATTTGTTTGATAACATCATATTTACCTTAAATGCTAAATACAATATATTTCACCTTAGTTTATTATGTGATGCTATGTCAGAACATAAGATCAGCATATTTTAAACAGATTCTTAAATTTGTAATCCTACACATTGCTACACGGTTTTAAATGATGCATATCACTGTCCCCCGTGCAGCGCTGGGACTCTCTGATCACTGTTTAGTTCATCTTCTACCAGCCTACAGGCAGAAACTTAAATCTGCTAAGCCTGTAGTAAGAACTGTAAAGAGATGGACTGTTGAAGCAGAGCAGGATTTACAAGCCTGCTTCGAACTTACTGATTGGAGTGTTTCTGAGGCTGCAGGTACTGATCTGGATGAGCTCACTGACACTGTGACATCCTACATCAGCTTCTGTGAGGACGTGTGTACCCACCAGGACTTATTTAATATTTAACAATGACAAACCTTGGTTCAGTGCAAAACTCAAACAGCTTTGCCAGGCCAAAGAGGACACTTACAGGAGTGGGGACAAAGCCTTGTACAAACAGGCCAAATACACACTGAATAGGGAGATAAGAGTGGCAAAGTTAAACTACTCGGGAAAGCTAAAAAAAAAAAAAAAAAAACAGCTTTCAAGAAATGACTCAAAATCAGTGTGGAAAGGCCTGAAAGCCATCACCAGCTACAAGAGCCCATCCCCCAGCACTGAGGCCAATCAACAACTGGCTGATGACCTGAATGAGTTTTACTGCAGGTTTGAAAAACAAAAGATTGGTCTGACACCCTACACCTGCCCCGACTGTCCCACAACACAGCCATCAACACCCTCCTCCTCCCTTTCCCCTACTGTTTCTCAACCTGCCCTTAAGATCTGTGAAGGTGATGTTTGCAAAGTCTTCAGGAAGCAGAAGATAAGGAAAGCCAAAGGCCCAGACGGTGTCTCTCCAGCCTGCCTTAAAGCCTGTGCTGTCCACCTATCATCCATCTTCACACTGATCTTCAACAGATCCCTGGAGCTGTGTATAGTCCCATCCTGCTTCAAATGTTCCACCATTATCCCTGTACCCAAGAAACCAAAAATCACAGCACTTAATGACTACAGACCTGTTGCTTTAAAATCTGTGGTCATGAAGTCATTCGAGAGACTGGTGTTGGCCCACTTGAAGGACATTACTGGACCCTTGCTGGACCCCCTGCAGTTTGCTTTTCCGAACAAACAGGTCTGTGGATGATGCAGTCAATATGGGATTGCACTACATCCTTCAACATCTGGACAAACCAGGGGACCTATGCAAGGATCTTGTTTGTGGACTTCAGCTCTGATTTCAACACCATCATTCCAGATCTCCTTCAGAATAAACTGTCACAGCTCTCTGTACCCACCTCCATCTGTCAGTGGATCACCAGCTTCCTGACAGACAGGCAGCAGCTAGTGAGGCTGGGAAAACTCACATCCGGCACCCGCACCATCAGCACTGGAGCTCCCCAGGGCTGTGTTTTATCCCCATGGCTCTTCTCCCTCTACACAAATGACTGCACCTCTAAAGACCCCTCTGTCAAACTTCTGAAGTTTGCAGATGACACTACAGTCATTGGTCTCACCCAGGATGGTGACAAATCTGCTGACAGACAGGAGGTTGAGCAGCTGTCTCTCTGGTGCAGTCACAACAACCTGGAGCTCAACACACTCAAAACTGTGGAGATGACAGTGGACTTCTGGAGAAAGCCCCCTGAAAGCCCCCCCACATACATATATACATCCAATTTTAACAAAAATGACGGTGTTGCTATTTTAATAAATAATCCCAATATCTTGGTGAAGGGCAGCACTATGGTGAGGGACGGGCGGGCAATTTTAGCTAATCAGACTTTGTTAGGCAAGGGTTTTAATGTTTTAAATGTGTATGGTTTTACGGAAAAGAATGATAGGTATGAACTTTTAGAAGACCTGCAACCCCACATGCTAGGTAGGGCTCCCCTAGTGGTAGCAGGGGATTTTAACTGTGTTTTATCTAAAACAGACAGGAAGAGGGCAGGGGAGGATTTTAAGGTTGATAAGACATCGGTTTTATTACAAAGTTTAGTCAGAGATTTTAGGTTAGTTGACTGTTTTAAAAAATGCATCAAAGAGAGGAGGGCTTCACCTGGTTCAGTGGTGACTGCGGCAAAGCCTCTCGAATCGACTACCTTTTTACAAGAGACTGCCCGCCAACCGATGCTACATTGACCCCCCTTTTCTATTCAGATCACTTAATGCTATCTTGCACCCTTTCACTATCCACTGGTGTGACCGTAGGTGGAGGGCTGTGGAAGCTGAACTGTTCCCTGTTAAAGGATGAGGAGGTAGTTAGTGAATACAGGGAGCAGTTCAGCCAATGGCAGACCCTCCAAGACTTTTATGATACACATGCACAGTGGTGGGAAATGGTAGACAGGACAAGACAGTTTTTTTAGCAAGGCAGGGAAAGACAAAAAGAATAGGGAAAAGAGATGCATGATGGGGTTGCAAAAAAGACCTCAAAGATATTTTAATCTTTTAAACAATGGTTTTGATTTTAGTAAAGAAATAACTGAGATAAAGAAAGAACTGTCAGTCCTATCCAGTATCCAAAGTAAAGGCGTTATTTTAAGAAGTAAAGAAAGAGAAATAGAGGAAGGTGAAAAGTGTACACAATATTTTTTTAAAAAGATAATAACGGGAGGGGCAATAACTAGGGTTAAGGTAGGAGGGAGAGATATAACCACTACAAATGAGATTTTAAAGCAGGTAGAAAGTTTTTATGAGGATTTATACAGAGACAGAAATATTCGGCTAGTAGTCCTAAATTTAGATATTGAAAAAGCTTTCGACAGAGTCTCACACCAGTACCTTTTCCAGGTACTGCAAAAATGGGCTTTCCAGAGAGGTTTATAGCCTGGGTGGGATTGCTGTACAAGGGCCTAGTCAGCTAAATTTTAGTAAATGGGCATCTCTCTAAAGCTGTGAATATCTACAGCGGCGTCCGTCAGGGATGTCCTTTATCTCCTCTTTTGTATGTGGCCTGTATTGAGCCACTAGCACAGATCTTGAGAAAGGATAAATGGATCAAAAGACTAGACATTCCTGGGATGGGTGGACTAACGGCGACCTGTGTTTTATACATGGACGATATGACTCTTTTAGCTACGGACGTTTTATCTATACGGAGAGCAATGGACTCGACTGACTGGTACGGTCGGGCCTCGGGCGCTAAGCACAACCGAAGCAAGTCCGAGGCCCAGCTCTTCGGGTCGTGGGACGGAGTAGACACAGGCAGACTGGACGTGGATTTTAAAGAGACAAATATTAAAATTTAAGTGTGAAATTTGATAAAGAGGGAGGTGGACGGGAGAACTGGACTGACTTGTTAGGGAAAGTTAGGCAAAGACTGGGTTTTTGGGGACTACGACAGCTGACGTTTGAAGGTAAAGTTTTAATTTTTAAAGCTGTGATTTTACCACTGATTTTACTTGTCTGTTCTGTTTTTAGTCCCCCCCAGACATTCCTGACGAAGCTGGAAAGGGTGGTGTTTTATTTCTTGTGGGGGTCCAAGTGGGAGCGCCTAAAGAGGGAAGTCATCAAGAAAAGACCAGAAAATGGTGGAACTGCTTCACTGCCCTGCACGTTGGATACGCCACGACCCCATCCAAAGAAAACAAGACGGCTGCAATGACACGATTTTGGATGGGGTCTTACTTAAGAACATTAAAGATTTTACCCGTGGACTTGAAAATCAAGATGTCACCATTTTAACTAATCACAAACATCTTGTTGCTCTTGTGCAGGACCGGGAATCGCTGAGTCCAATCCCAGGCCTCACAGTACGTGAGGCCAAACAAGTTTGGAAAAACACCTCTCACCCCACTCTCCAAAACAGACACAAGGATTTATCGTGGATGGTGGCTCATGAGATCCTTCTGGTCAAGGCGGTAATGCACTGGCATGGCCAAAAACCCGATCTGCCCACGGCCCGGATGCAACTTCCCAGAGACTTCCGACATCTGCTCTGGGAGTGCAGGGCTGCACGGGACCTGTGGGCCAAGACCGGCCCCCTGTATTTCCCATGCCTACCAGCGGGTGGGGCCCAGATAGGGTACCAGCTCGCCATCCTTGGGGTGGGCCGGGGGTTGAAGGATATGACAGCACAGGAATTTACCTGGCTCACCCTCAACGTCATTGTAGTAAAGGTGGACTGGTTGCTAGGTAAATTTGGCCATTGAGTGTCAGTAAGGACACGGAGACAGGAACCCCAATTAAATGCCTTTATTATACAAGTTTGTGTGTGTGTGGTCTAAACAAACAAAATGAGAAATATACAAAAATTAAGTGAATTTAGAATAAACGACCTTGACAAATTTAAACATCTGTACATAACATTGTAATGCAATATACATATATACTGTGCTTCATTAAACTTGACTGAGCTTAATAAACTGAATAGACTTACGTAAACATGGGTAAATATACATTAAGTGTACATCTGACAGAGTAATCGCACTTCTGTGATAATTGCAATGTTGAATTAAACAGAAATATATCTCCGCTGAGCCCATGAAATAACATCTTACATGACTGTTTTGGGGAGCGGGGTGAAGATCGACTTGTTAAGGACTCACTTGCGCAAGAGATGATTTTTAAGACTTTTAACTCATGGTTTTATTGTGTTTTAATGACAATGCTTGTTTGCTTTTTTAAATTTGTTTTTACACTTGTAATGCACACACCTTTTAAACGCATTCAAACACGGATTTTTAAAGCAAGACACCACAATGGTCACAAAAGTTTGTTTTTACCAAAGATTGTATCTTTCTTTTTTAACCTTGTAACAGTTACCAATACTGAACTTTACATAAGAAAAAGAAGGGGCATCAATCACCAAACAACATATTATATTTCCCTTTTATGAAGAGCATACAACTTCAACATTGAACATCACAAAAGTCTAGACCATATGCAGTAGTGCAATCAGTCCAAGATCATCTGCAGCTTTAAATTAGTTTAAAATTAAGTGGATACAGAAACCCTCTAGACAAAACAAACCAAACAATACAACATGAGGCTCAGTAAACAAAATACATTTTCTACTAGAAACCTCTGATAAATCTACAGAAGCAATAAAGCAACTCACGTTGAGATGTAGAACCCAAAATTCCTCAACAAGGGTTTGAAAAAGCATGGAGAGAGCAAACACTCCCAGCTCACAAGTATCCTCACCCACTCCTCTTATTCTCTGATCTAGAGAAACTTTCTTTGATAATGACTCCCTTGCGCCCTCTCATGATTGGGAGTGAAATTACAACTTAAAATACAGAAAACAGATAACAGCTTACTGGATCTGTTACACACCTCCCCTCTCAGAAGAAGGCCTGACCTGGCCGTAGAACCTTTTCAAATTCTCTACATGGTAGGTCTCGACCTGCTTGGTGTCGGCGGACATCTCAACTTTGTAATTTACATTATTTAGCTGCTTTAAAATTTTGGCAGGCCCTTGCCACTTAGGAGCTAGCTTGGCTGTAAAGGGATCCCCTGCACGAGACAACGGGTGAGCATGAACCCAAACCAGTTGTAGTATATCTGTTGTCTGCTCTGGGCTTTTGCAACATTCCCTTTCACTCTCTCCAGAAGTGATTGCTGGCACTCAATAACTTCATATGCAGATTGGTCAGGATCAGGAGAGTGATACTGGAGTAGTTCAAGGGGTCCTTTCAACTTGCGTCCTAGAGCAACCTCCGTTGGAGTATAGTTTGTACTCTCCTGCCAAGATGAATTGATTGCAAACCTGAAGTCACGGATCCACTGGTCCCAATTCCAATGATTATCCTTGACAAATACTCTATTCACTCCTTCTGTCAAGTTAGTCTGTGGGTAGTACGTAGTGGTGAGTTTTTGAATTGCACCCCATTGTCTACAGGTAGCGTTCAGAAGTTGGGAAACTGTGGTCCTCGGTCTGACACCAAGTAAGTAGGTACCCCCCATCGAGTAAAAATTTCTTTGATGAGAATGTTAGTTATCAAAAGTGTTTTAGCTGATCGCAAAGGGAATACCCCAACCCACTTGCTACAATAATCCACAGTGACCAGCAAATACTCGTTCAGCTTCGTGCTCCTCGGAAACGGACCCATAAGATGGATACCAACCATATATCCAGGTTCTTTCACAGGAGTAGATTTAAGAGTTCCAGAAAGTTTGGGTATGCGGGGCTTGTATTGCTGACAAGATTGGCATCGTTTGCAATAATCCCATACATCCTGTTGAATCTCTGGCCAATACACCACAATGAGCAGTCGACGCAACGTTTTCATGCACCCAAGGTGCCCGCTCAAAGGATTATCATGTGCAAAATGGAGAAATTGCTGCCGTAGATCTTTTGGGATGATCACTTGCAAGGCATGACCCTTTTGACCATCAGGGATACATCTGAACAGAAAGTCATTTTGTACAACATAGTGAATATGTTGAGGATCGACAGGGTGAAGCTTTGCTTCATCCCACAGAGTCTGCAATGATTGGTCACCTTTCTGGCTTTGACCAAGTTCTTGCCAGTTAATCGGTAAATCTCCATTCACATCCTTCGCTTTGCATACAGCAATACAGCCGAGTGGCTTTTCTTCAGGGATTGCACGGGACAGTGAATCAGGCACTACATTACATCTTCCTTTCTGATACATCACAGTAAAGTCAAACTCTTAGAGTCTAATAGCTCACCTGGTAAGTCTTGAGGTCGGGCAAGGATGGTTGAAAACCCAAGTAAGTGCTGCGTGATCTGTAAGTACTACAAATGGTCTCCCTTCTAGGTATTGACGCCAGTTCTTTACCGCCCAGACTACGGCAAGACATTCTTTCTCTGAAACTGCATATGATTTTTCTGCTTCTTGAAGCAGCCAGGAGGCAGAGACAATGACGTGTTCTCCCCTCTCTGAATCCTGAGTCAGTACAGCCCCAAGTCTGATGTCACTCGCATCAGTTTGCACTTTGAATGGTTTACTTGCATCTGGAGGCATGAGAACTGGGGCTTTTTGCAGGGCATCATTTAAGTCCTCCAGAGAATGCTGACACTCTTCAGACCACTTCCATGATACACCCTTCTTTTTGAGGGCATGAAGTGGAGCAGCACGTTCTGAGAAATGTGGGATAAAGCGATGGTACCACCCAGCAAGACCTACAAATAGCTCAACTTCTTTAACATTTTTGGGTGTAGGAAAATTCCTAACAGCACCTACTTTGGAATCCTCCCTCTTGATCCCTTCCTCTGAAATGACGTGTCCTAGGAAAGTCAGTGATTTCCTTACCAGTTTGCATTTCTTAAGGTTAAGTGTCAGGCCAGCTGATTCCGACACAGAAAATACCTTCTTTAGATCTTGAAAGTGTATCTGGACATCTCTAGAGTATACAACAATGTCGTCTATGTACACAAAACAGCATTTGCCTATAAGATCTTGCAGAACTTTATTCATCAGCCTTTGGAATGTTGCTCCAGCATTGTTTAACACAAAGGGTAAATGAACAAACTCATACTGGTTGTACTTGGTGACAAAAGCCGTCTTCTGGATACTACTTTCATCCATCCCCACTTGCCAGTATCCACTCCTGAGGTCTAGGGTACTGAATACTGTAGCTCCGAAGACAGACTAACAGACTAAAACAGACCCGATAATCCACACAGAAACGCATACCTCCATCCTTCTTGGGCACTAGCACTACTGGAGCAGCCCATGGGGATGTAGAAGGTCGTATTATTACTTTATCTAACATGGTTTTGACTTCCTCATCAGTAAAGTTTTGCTTATTGACTGGAACGGGATAGGCTCTTTTACGTACTGGAATAGAATCGCTAGTTAGGATCTGGTGCTTAATAATAGATGCTTGGCCCAACACATCCGTACAGACAGTTGGCCAATTCAGCAGCAATCCCCCTAAACGCCTTTTCTCTGCCTGGGAAGCATCAGCAAGATCCACCAAATCCTTGATGGCACTTATGGTATCACTGGAAACTTGTACTAATGGCAGTGCACAGTGTATGTTAACTGAGGATGGTTGATCATAGCAAGAGAAAGGGTATAATATTTCCTTCTGTCCAGGCAATGAATATGTGGAGGTGTCAAAATCCAAACTGATTCTGCAGGAACTCAAGGCCTAAGACGAGTGGAAAAGCCAAGTCTTCATCTTTCATGATGAACAGGCGCAATGGGTTTGTGCATCCTTGCTGGGTACATTTCCAGGTTACTTCACCTAATGCCCTGTGGACATGGCCGTTGGCAAGGGCAAATGTCTGTCCCCGACTGGACTGCCAAGACTCAGACTCATCCTTCCATCTTCTCCACAGTGACTCCTGGATTAATGAGTATGAGCTGCCTGTATCCACAATGGCTTCACAAGGCTGGCTACACAAAGTTACAGTCAAGGTAAGAAGTTTGACATTACCTCTTGTTAGCAATGCCATGCTGTGGCTCCCGGGCTTACTGCCACTGGACTTATCAGGGCCCCCTTTTCTAGAGGCTCTCTCTGCCTGTTGTTGCTTCCAGAAGGCCCTCTTCTCAGCAATGTCTCTTTCCACCAAAGTTCCTGTGCGTACTAGGTCATCAAAGGTAATTACCGTTCCTCTTAAAATGCTTGCAAGACAGGGATTACAGTTTCTCACAGTAGCCTGCAGAATTTCCTTCTTGGTCATTGTAAAGTACACACTTTATTTTGTGTTTTTGTGTAGAGATTGTTTTTACTGCAAGAGTGTTCTCTGCCATTTTTGACCAGGTACGAGAAGCTGGAGGAGCTATGGTCCCCTGGACCCTCCATATGGAGCGGCTCAAATTTTAATAAAAATGACGGAGTTGCGGTTTTAATAAATAATCCTAACATCTTGGTAAAGGGCAGCACCGTGGTGAGGGAAGGGCGGGCACTTTTAGTAAATCTGACCTTTTTTAGACAGGGATTTTAATGTTCTTAATGTATGTGGTTTTACTGAAAAAAAAGAAAGATATGAACTTTTAGAAGATTTGCAACCCCACATGTTAGGGAGAACCCCCCTAGTAGTGGCAGGGGATTTTAACTGTGTTTATCAAAAAAAAGACAGGAAGAGTGTAGGAGAAGATTTTAAAGTAGACAAAACATAAGTTTTATTGCAGGCTCAGAAAAAATGAATAGAGAAAAGAGATGCATGATGGGGTTGCAAAAAAGACTACAAAGGTATTTTAATCTTTTAAATAATGGTTTTGATTTTAAAAACGAAGTGCAAGAGGTCAAAAATGAAATGTCAGTTTTAGCTAATATACAAAGTAAAGGGATTCTGAAGAACTGAAGAAGGGAAAAAGTGCACCAGATACTTAAAAAAAATAATAACAGGGGGTGGGGTGTTAACCAGTGTTAAAAAAAAAAAAAAACAGAAGGGAGGGAGTTAAAGACAACAAAATAAATTTTAGAGGGTGTCAAAATTTTTTATGAGGGATTACATAGTTTTAAAGAAGTGCACGATGATACAGTAAAGGAGGTTTTAAATTTTATAGACAAGAGGGTTGACAGAAAAAATGTGCTTTTATCCCAGGATTTGACCATTTTAGAAATTCAAAAGCTCTTAAAGGTTTCAAGAGGGGGAAGTGCCCAGGAGTGGATGGACTTCCCCTAGAGTTTTATTTAACTTTTTGGGACATTTTAGCACACGACTTACTCACAGTTTTTAAAGAGTTTGAGACCCTCGACAGACTTCCAGACAGTTTTAGAATAGGGATAGTTTCTTTACTTCACAAAAAAGGTGACCGGACTGACTTAAAAAACTGAAGACCTGTAACACTTTAAACTTTGACTGTAAGCTTTTTAGCAAAGTTCTAGCAACACGCATGTCGACTGTTTTAGGGGACGTGATCCACCCGGATCAAGCTTGCGCTGTGCCCGGAAGAAAGATAACAGACAGCTTAGTGCTGATTAGAGACGCCATCTGTTATTCGAGAGAGAAATATCAGATGTGGGGCCTCAGAGAAGAGAACAACTCAAAAAGTCTTCTGTGAGCCATTTGGGATGACCATAAAACAGATTGGGAGCTTACATGACGCCAGTGCGTCTTGACCAGTTCCTGCCCTACGCTGACGTCTCACCCCAGGGGTGAACCATCGAGAAACTAATCAAATCAGGAGGACAGAGGACTCTTGTTCTCTTCTGGGACCACGTGAATCCACAACATGCTTTATCGTTACCTTCTTGACTAGCCTACGTCAGACCCTTGTAAGAAATACAAGAAAAGACTAATTTACAGATGCTCCTCCTTTTCTGAGACTAGCCACAAACAGATGTTCAGTGTAACTGTTCTATACATAAATTGTTAATCGAGTAAACTTGAAAAGACAGATTTACATCAACACATCCAGCCTGCAGGGCTCACAGGATCCATCCAGCGTGACTCTTATGACCCTCTGGACCTCCAGTGTCCCCCTCCTCTCACATTCCTTCACGCACATTCTCCCTCTGCCCCGTTGAAAAACGCACACAAATGCACTTGACAAATTACATTTACATTACGAGTTTGGAAGGACAATTATTTGAGTATTGCTGTTAGAGCAACAATATGCATTAGTAGTATGTTTTTATACTTCCTATATGCTTGGTGTGTTTATTGTGACCTACGAAGCTAACCAATGTGGGTATATCCCGTTAGGCAGACAAAGTTATTAATATGTATAAAGCTACCCAATGTTTAGTGTTAAATGAGAGCTCATTTTATTTCCAAGATGTTGATGTGAATGAAAAGTTGATATAATGTACGAAGCTTGCACTATAACACTTATTGAAGAGATTAACAAACTCTTGCAGAAAAGTTGCCTCCACATGACAGAAAGACATTATGCTAAGGTATGCACAAATGGGCAACCGTATAGAGTGGAGCCCCGCCTTGCAACCCAAATGATTGTAATACAACTTTATGGGACGGACTTCGTCGGCCCGGTTAAAATCAAAATGTTCCTAACAAACTTTGCCTTTTGCCTGTCGCCTTTCGCCTTCTCACCGGCGCTCCCAGCTTGACCAACATTGCGATTGTGCCATCCAGAACTCTACAGAACCAGCTAAAGCTTTGTGAAACTTTCAAAGTCTTTGCGCCCCGCAATTCTGACTTTCAAAGAACTTCCAGCTCATCACGCTCAGTAATCAAGCAACCAACCGAAGCCTGAACGAAGCGAAACACCGAACAGCGGATGCAGCTTGAAACACCCCGACTCCGTGAACAGCGTGAGACGCTCGCAACGAGAGAAACACTTCGCCAGCGCTCACCTGAACTCCGAGAGCATCATCCGTGTAACCAAGCAACCAACTGCAGCTTCATCCAACCTCTCCAACTGTCCAATCACCACCGAAGGCTTCCCAAAGACATCATCCAAAGAACCAGGCAACCAATCAGAAGTGGAGTGATTCCCTCTGCTAAAACGATTCCACCAAGAAACTCGAACGCAAGTAAAACAAGTCTCCTTAACCTCTTGCTGAACTGGTGCTAAAATTCCTCAAGCAGCTAAAAGATAAATCTCTGCTTTTGTGGTTTTCTCAGGTTGCAATTTAAGAACTAGTAGCAGATGCTAGTAATTTTGGGATTCCCTTCAAACTCCATAAATTCTCATTCCTTGAACCATATGCATGTGTGTGTGCGTGTGTGTGTGTAATTGTTAGTAGTTTAGTTCATGTATCTTAGAGTAGTTCAATAAATTCTTGTTTAATTGGAAAGAACATTGTCTTCTTGTTTTTGTTCATGAAAGTTACTGCCTATGCCAAGATTTTGCTACCTAGCTCATAGCAACCTAATATTGTTTATATTATAATCCGATGGCCACGGAAATAATATAAACATCCAGAATTGGTAAGATATACTAAGTTAAACTTTTCGCTGGACGAATAGTTAAAGTGTAACCTAATAATTCTGAATCAATTAATCAAGTCGATTCCGAATCATTTGGATTTGATTCCCACTTGATTCAATTAAATTTGATCTAATTACCCTGAAAACCCTACAGCGACTAGTAGCCCTAAATTTAGATTTTGAAAAAGCATTCGACAGAGTCTCACACCAGTACCTTTTTGAGGTACTGCAAAAAATGGGTTTTCCAGAGAGATTTATAGCCTGGGTGGGATTGCTGTACAAGGGTATAGTCAGCAAAATTTTAGTAAATGGGCATCTCTCCAAAGCTGTAAATATCTACAGCGGTGTCTGTCAGGGATGTCCCTTATCTCCTCTTTTGTATGTGGCCTGTATTGAGCCACTGGTACAGATCTTGAGAAGGGATAAATGGATCAAAGTACTAGATGTTCCTGGGACAGCAACTTCTGTTTTATACATGGATGATGTGACTCTTTTAGCTACGGACGTTTTATCTATACGAAAAGCAATGGACTTTACCGTGGGACAGAGTGGACACAGGCAGACTGGACGTGGATTTTAAAGAGACAAATTTTAAAATTTTAGGTGTTAAATTTGATAAAGAGGGAGGTGGATGGGAGAAGACTGACTTGTTAGGGAAAGTTAGGAAAAGACTGGGGTTTTGGGGACTAAGGCAGTTGACATTGGAAGGTAAAGTTTTAATTTTTAAAGCAGTGATTTTACCTCTAATGTTATCTGTGTGTTCTGTTTTTAACCCCCCCAACCCCCCGCCCAGAACATTCTTAACGAACCTGGAGATCGCGATCTTTTACTTCTTGTGGGGATCCAAATGGGAAAAAAATGAAGAGGGAGGTCGTCAAAAAGAGACCAGAGAATGGTGGGAAAGGCCACCTGGATCTCCACTTGTTTTTAGGAAGTCGTTTTACTGCTCTCCATATGAAATATGCTGTGACCCCATCCAAAGAGAACAAAACAGCAGCTATGACACGCTTTTGGATGGGGTCTTAAGTAGTCTTCAGATTTCATCAGTGGATCTGACAAGTCCAGTGTCTTTTAACTTACCAAAAGAGTACAGTTTTATTAAGAAGTTTTTAAAGCAGCATGTTTTAGAAAATCAAGATGTCACCATTGTAACTAATCACAAACATCTCATCTCTCTTGTGCAGGACCGAGAACCGGTGAGTCCAATCACAGGCTTCACACTATGTGAGGCCAAACAAGTTTGGAAAAACGCTTCTCACCCCGCTCTCCAAAACTGCCCACGGCCCAGATGCAACTTCCTAAAGACCGTCCAACATCTGCTCTGGGAGTGCAGTGCTGCACGGGACCTGTGGGCCAAGACTGGCCCCCTGTATTTCCCGTGCCTACCAGCCATCCTTGGGATGGGTCGGGGCTTGAAGGACTTGACAGCACAGGAATTTACCTCGCTCTGGCTCACCCTCAGTGTCATCAAGGATGCCATCTGGGCCACCAGAAACCTGCTGGCGGGGAAGCGTGTTACGGTACCCCTCCATGCATGCGAGCTACAAGTAACATCAATGCTGCAGGGGTACCGGGCGATGATATTCGGACAGGGGGGCTGGGGTCGCACAGAAAGGGTCCCAGCCACCACCGACCTTGGCCGCCTGTAGATGCACCCCCACCACTCTGGCTAAGCTCGACAGAAGCAAGTCCGAGGTCTAGCTCTTAGGGCCGTGGGACAGAGTGGACACAGGTAGACTGGATGTGGATTTTAAAGAGACAAATTATAAGATTTTAGGTGTTTCATTTTGAGAAAAAGGGAGGTTGACAGGATAACTGGAGTTGCTAAGGAAAGTAAAGAAGAGACTTGGGTTTTGGGGACTATGACAGCTGACCATTAAAGGCAAAGTTTTAATTTTTAAAGCTTTGATCTTACCTTTGCTTTTATTGGTGTGTTCTGTTGTTAGCCCCCCAAGGAAATTTCTGTTGGATCTGGACAGGGTGGTGTTACTTTGTATGGGGATCCCAGAGGGAACGTTTAAAGATGGCGCCGCATATGGCAGACACTGTGCTAAGCTCCCCAGTTGTTTGTGTTTTTGTTAGTTTTTCCTGTTTTCTGTTTCGCAAACATTCGGCAGTACACACCAAAAAACCTCCTACCGGATTTTAATTATTTGGGCGTTTTGCACGCTCGTGAAGCAGCACTACCCAACAAAACGGACAAACTCCTCCTGCTCTCCCAGACAAATAAGGATTTTTCAAACTCTGCTGCTCTGTGTTTCACAGAAAACTGGCTGAATGACACCATATCGGACAGCGTGCTTCATCTGCCGGGCTATCAGCTGTTCAGAGAGGATCGCGACACAGAATCAATGGGGAAATCGCGTGGCGGTGGGACGTGCTTTTACATCAATGAAAGGGAGTGTACAGATGTAACGGTGTTAAAGAAGACGTGCTGTTCTGATCTAGAGGCGCTTTTCATTGACTGTAAGCCATTCTATTCGCCACAAGAGTTTTGCTCGTTCGTTCTCATAAGTGTCTACATTCCACCGCAAGCTCATGTGAGCCTAGCTTTACAGAAACTCGCCAATCAGATCACAGAGAGCGAACAAAAACATCCAGACTCTGTTTTAATCGTTCCAGGGGATTTTGAACTGCCCAAATACAGTCAGCATGTTACATGTCCCACCAGAGACAGTAATATATTGGATCACTGTTACACCACATTAAGGAAAGGATATCATTCTGTCCCACGGGCAGCTTTGGGACTCTCTGATCACTGCCTGGTTCATCTTATACCATCCTACAGGCAAAAACTTAAATCTGCTAAACCTACAGTAAAGACTGTAAAGAGATGGACCAACGAAACAGAGCGGGTTTTACAGGCCTGTTTCAAATGGACTGATTGGAGTGTTTCTGAAGCTGCTGCAAATGATCTGGATGAGCTCACAGAGACTGTAACTTTATATATCAGTTTCTGTGAAGATATGTGCATTCCTACCAGGACTCATTTAACTTACAATGACAAACCATGGTTCACTGCAAAACTCAGACAGCTCCGTCAAGCCAAAGAAGATGCTTACAGGTATAGGGACAAAGTCTTGTACAAACAGGCCAAGTACACACTGGAAAAGGAGATTAAAGTGGCAAAAAGGGATTATTCCGAAAAGCTAAGGAACCAATTCTATTCCAGTGACTCTGCATCAGTGTGGAAAGGTCTGAAAGACATTACCAACTACAAGACACCTTCCCACAGCACTGTAGAGAACCAACAACTGGCAGACGATCTGAATGAGTTTTAGTGCAAGTTTGAAAAAACACCATTAACACCTCCAACAACCCTCCCCTCCCTCACTTCCGATCAGGAAAGGTGACGTGCGCCAGGTCTTCAGAAAGAACAAAAGAAGAAAGGCACCAAGCCCAGACGATGTGACACCAGCCTGTCTGAAAACCTGTGCTAACCAGCTGGCCCCCATCTTCTCACAGATCTTCAACAGGTCTCTGAAGTCGTGTGAAGTCCCTTCCTGCTTCAAACGCTCCACCATCATCCCCGTTCCAAAGAAACCCAAGATAACAGGACTTAACGACAACAGACCTGTGGCGCTAACATCTGTTGTCATGAAGTCATTCGAAAAACTGGTTCTGGCTTATCTGAAGGACATCATAGGACCCTTACTGGACCCCCTGCAGTTTGCTTACCGAGCAAACAGGTCTGTGGATGATGCAGTAAACATGGGACTGCAATACATCCTGCAACATCTGGATTAATCAGGGATTTATGGGAGGATCCTGTTTGTGGACTTAAGTGCGGCCTTCAACACTATCATCCTAAACCTACTCCTGCCCAAATTAACTCAGCTCTCTGTGCCTCCCTCCATCTGTCAGTGGATTACCAGCTTCTTGACAAACAGGCAGCAACTAGTAAAGCTGGGAAAATTCTCATCCAGCACCCGCACAATCAGCACTGGTGCTCCTCAGGGTTGTGTTCTCTCCCCACTTCTCTTCTCCCTTTACAACGACTGCACCTCCAAAGACTCCTCTGTCAAGCTCCTGAAGTTTGCAGACGACACTACAGTCATCGGCCTCATTCAGGACGGTGACAAGTTTGCCTACAGGCAGAAGGTTAAAGAGCTAGCTGTCTGGTGCAGTCATAACAGCATGGAGCTTAACATGCTCAAAACAGTAGAGATGACAGTAGACTTCAGGAGGAACCCCCCTGCACCACCCCCTCTCACCATCATGGACAGCACTGTAATGACAGTGGAGACATTCAGATTCCTTGGCAACACCATCTCCCAGGACCTGAAGTGGGACATTCACATTGACACATTTGTCAAAAAGTCCTAGCAGAAGCTAGTTCCTTTAGAGGAGAAAAGGCTGAGGGCATCACATCGGCTAGATAGTTCCTCATCGGAAGATCTAGACCATATGTGGCCCACAGAATCTCCAAATGAAGTCTCTTTTCTGCATATTAAGCTGAGATCATTGTCGCCAAAGGAACCACAAGAGTCCCTCACTGTGGACCCTGAGATGACAAAGCACTTGCCTTCCTGATCTTAATTTTTCTAGGGAAAGGCAAAGGCAAATGCAACATGAGGTAACTTGATTTTAATATAACTCTCTGCAGTCTTTTTATTGTTTTGTTTTGTTGTTCTTTTAATTGCTTGTATTTTTAACCATACTGCTCATGGCCATCACTATCTCCACCATTAATGTGAGAAGTGTGAGGTCAAATCTGAGAGCAGACAGTGTTTTATCCTTTTTAAAACATTGTCAGATATATTTTTATTGCAAGAGTGTGCTCCGCCCTTTTTAAGTAATTACAGGAGGTGGGAGGAGATGTGGACCATGGGGCCGTCAGTATGGAGCGGCTCCAATTTTAACAAGAATGATGGTTGCCATTTTAATAACAGTCCTAACATCTTGGTGAAGGGTAGCACTGTGGTGAGGGATGGGCGGGCAATTTTAGCTAATCTGACTGTTTTAGATTTTAAACGTGTATGGGTTTTACAGAGAAAAAAATGACAGATATGAGCTTTTAGAGAATCTGCAGCCCCACATGTTAGGTGGGGTGTCCCTAGTGGTAGGACGGATGAGACAGTTTTTTTTAGGAAGATGGGTAGGGATAAAAAGACTAGGGAAAGAAGACGCATGATGGGGCTGCAAAAAGACTACAGAGATATTTTACATTTTTAAATAACGGATTGGATTTTACAGAGGAGATCAAAGAAGTCGAGAAAGAAATGTCAGTTTTGTCTGAAGCTCAGAGTAGAGGTGTGATTTTAAGATGCAAGAAAAGGGCAACAGAAGGAGGAGAGAAATGTACTAGATTTTTTTTTTTTTTTTTAATTATTACACATGGGGGGGGGATCAATCACTACTTTAGAGTCTTTTAGTGGGAGGGAAGTAAATAAAACAAAAGAGATTTTGGGTGAAACTGAAAACTTTTACAATATTTTATATGGTCTAAGAGATGTACAAAATTACATTTTAGAGGAAGTTTTATCCTTTTTAGAAAAAAAGATAAATTACCCAGATGTGCTTTTATCCCAGGATTTTACACTTTTAGAAATACAAAAAGTCCCCTTGTATGGATGGACTTCCCCTTGAGTTTTATCTGACTTTCTGGGACATTTTAGCACATGAATTGTTGACAGTTTTTAAGGAATCTGAGACTCTTGACAGACTTCCTGACAGCTTTAGAGTAGGGATAGTTTCACTACTACACAAAAAAGGAGACAAGACTGACTTGAAGAACTTTGACATTCGATAGAGTCTCGCATCAGTACCTTTTTCAGGTACTGCAATAAATGGGTTTTCCAGAGAGGTTTATAGACTGGGGTGGGATTGCTGTACAAGGGTATAGTCAGCAAAATTTTAGTTAATGGGCATCTTTCCAAAGCTGTAAATATCCACAGCGGCATCCGTCAGGGATGTCCTTTATCTCCTCTTTTGTATGTGGCCTGTATTGAGCCACTGGCACAGATCTTGAGAAGGGATAAATGGATCAAAGGACTAGACATTCCTGGGATGGGTGGACTGACGGTGACCTGTGTTTTATACATGGATGATGTGACTCTTTTAGCTATGGACGTTTTGTCTATATGAAGAGCAATGGATTTGAACAGCTGGTATGGTCGGGCCTTGGGTGCCAAGCTCAACCAAAGCAAGTCCGAGCTTTTCGGGCTGTGGGGACGGAGTGGACGTAGATTTTAAAGTGACAGATTTTAAGATTTTAGGCATTCAATTTGATAAGAGGGAGGTGGACGGGAGAACTGGACTGACTTGTTAGGGAAAGTTAGGAAAAGACTGGGGTTTTAAATATATGGTTGTATTGAAACAACATTCAAGATGACTTTGGTAAATGAGCAAATGTAACTAGTGAAAAATAACTGCAGATCAACAATTACCACCTCAAAAACTTTTCTTCTTCTTCGGTTGTTATTTTGCAAATTAGCAACATATTTTTGCACTACTGCCTCTCACTGGTTTATTAATGTCATTGGTTCCTTTGAGGCTACTTGAATATTTTAAGTCAACATCACAAAGTAAGTAAATTGTTTCACTCTCTTGAAAGTAGCTGTAACTTAATAAAACCTAGTAAGTATAGCAACTAAGTAAAGATAACTAATTATATCAAAGTAAGTTAAACTATTGGATTTTACAGTGAAGCGTACCCTCTGATAATTAGAGACGTTTTAGTGTTGTGATTGTGTGGTAAAGAAACTCACAAAATGGTCAGAAAGAATGCTAGGCTGATCCCCACAACTGAAAAAGCTGGTCTCGCTACCCCTTTATGGACAGAAAGTGAGTTCAAATCATTGTTAGGAGAGCACATGGACTCAACAGTGACAGAGTAAGTCAGAATGGATTTAACAAAGAAATTTGGTATTGATCCAGAAAAAAATATGGTCAGTTGAAGAATTCAAAAAGGTACTTTTCTCAGAAAGAAAAACATTAAAGGCATTATCTGCTGCCACAGAGAGTTTAGCTTAGCTATAGCACAAGAACAAGCTGAGTGTATTGCTAAGTTAAAAGAACAAACCAAACAGCTGCATATTCGAGTGTCCTGTCTCACTAAAAAGGTGGGCCATAACAAGGCCTCAACCAAAAGTGACTCAAACGACCAACAGTCAGATGAAAGCTATCCTGGCTTACAGTCTTTGTGTAGACAAGAGGACAAGTGCAATACTAGAAGGATAGAGAAAGATGCAGCAATTTTAGTTGAAGTATGTGGAGGAAGACAAAGGGCTCAGAGTAGGGTAGAAGGGGTTGAAACTGTCCCATCTGCAACCTCCATACTCCAGTTACAAGCAGTCCATACAGCGCTAGGACCTAAAGATATAGAGAGACTATTCCAGAGATTACCCTCAGCATGCACAAATTTTTCGGATTTTAGTAGAGCATTGATTAGCAAAATGTGTCTTTACGACATGTCGTTAGCAGAAGTCACACAGCTGATGTCACAAATTCTAACTGAATCTGAATTCAACAGTTTTGAGTCTGCTGTTACTTCTGAACTACAACATGCCAGTAAAGGCGATTTGAGAGAAGGTGTTTTGAAAATTCTAAAGAATATCATGGGACCCAAAACAGACTGGTCCAGAATCACTAACTGTCTACAAAGGAAAGAGGAAACTGTGAGTGAATACACTGAAAAGCTTTGCCAGTCAGCTGTAACTTTGTTGGAATACAAATTTATAAAAGGTTATGTATATTGTGATTTACATTTTTTACATTCTAAGAGCAGACAGCCCAGGCCCTGAGACAGTAACCTTTTGTCTTTATGCAGTTCCTGAACATCTGGCAGGTTTCCCAAGTTAAGTGTGAAGTCTAAGCTCAAGGTACAACTGTACCTTTTGTTTAGCACCTTTGCATTTGAATGACACTTGTATGCTAAATAGATCAATGCTGGGAAAAAACATATTTTACTGGGCTGATTTCCTGTAGTACATTTGCATGCTTTGTTTAGATTGATTCCACCTCTATGTACTCCTCCTCCTCAAAACCTATATACTCTGTTGTGCTGAAATTTTGTCAGACGACTTTTGATGACTGCAGCTCTACGCAGCGAGTATCTGAATAAAGAGAAACTTCTGCTTCAAGATATCCAAATTGTCTCCTGGTCTCTAAGAAAAAAAATTCACAACAGTTTTGGTGCCGTGACCCGGATAGAGCTCCTCACCTGAATCCAGATTGAAACTTCAAGCTCAACAAAGATCTGACTTTGTTCCTGACTGAATCTTTCTGTACCAAGGGTTGGTGAGTGTCACTCTATCCAAAAGAACCATTAGAAGCCAGTACATGTGGTTAGCCTCTGCGCCGCCAGAGAAGTGTTAACGAACAGCTGCAGGGTTTGGTTAACAGACTAGTTATCCTCTATTCAGGTAGAGAAGATTAGCATTACGTGCTAATATCTGTTATCCTCTGTTTTAAAGCAGGGAAGTTTAGCATTACGCACTAAAATCGTTTATCCTCTGTTTCAGAGCAGGGAAGATTAGCATTACGTGCTAATATCTGTTATCCTCTGTTTCAGGACAGGGAAGATTAGCATTACGTGCTAATATCTGTTATCCTTTGTTTCGGCAGAGAAGAATTGTTTATCAAAGGAAAGAGGAAACTTTTACTGAGTAAATACACTGAAAAGTTGCCAGTCATCTGTAACTTACAGTGGAATAGTTGATGATCCTGAAAGTGTGCTAGATGACAAGAGACCCCTAGTCCACATCTGGGCAGAAGGCCTTGTAACTGAGTACAGAAAAGCCTTGCCATTCCTAGATCTAACTTGGTCTAACAAAACTCTAAGAAGTAACCTAGACACGTTAGCTACTTGGGAAAGAGATGCTGATGTTAAGGCAAAAGTGAGAGCAGCAGCAGCAGCTACGTTTAGCACAACAAATCAAGACAAGAGATGGTCTAAAAAAGAAGGGAAATGCAATTATTGTGGAAAATTTGGACATTGGGAGAAAGAGTGTAGGAAGAAGTTGCAAGATAAGAGAAGAAATGCTATGCATAATTCTCCTCCTTCTCAGCCCACCTACAACCCTGAAGTAGTTCCGCTAGTGTCCAGTGAAATGTTAGGACAGCTCACTCAGGCTCTTCTAAGAGCACAAAAAGAGCAGGAAAAAACTAATTGTTGGGGGTGTGAGTAGCTACCTTTCCCCTGTAATACATCACAATGACAAAAGAATTTTTGTGAAAGGTAGCATACAAGAGAAAGAGATTGACTTTTTGCTTGATACATGTGCAGAAATCACAGTAGTTCCTACAAAATTGTCTAAAGATTTAAACATTCCGTACAACAAAACTAAACTTTGTTTAACTGGTGTAGTAGGTGAAGATTATGTTTTGTATGAAACCCCACCCACAGAGGTACAATTAGGCCCGAAAACTCTGACTACAAAATTGCTATGTGCTCCATTAAATACAGGTGCAATTCTAGGCATGGATCTACTGAGACAAGTACATCTAACTTTAGACATGTCCTCAGAATCTGCTAGCATAAAAATTTCTTCAGCACAAGTTTCTACCAGTAATGCAATCGCTCCCAATTATGCTTTCTTACAGAATCATCCAATTTGGGCTAAAGACAAAGATGATTGCAGGCTTCTCACAGGTGTAGAACCAGCCAAATTAAGAGGAACCGCCCCTCCTGTTACCAAACAATATCCGATCAGTAAGGAAGCTATACAGGGAGTCAATCCTATTGTAGAAAAACTGTTGAAGCAAGGAGTGCTCGTTAAAACCAATAGTCCCTGTAATTCACCCATATGGCCCATCAAGAAAGCCAATGGGTCATGGAGACTCACAGTAGACTACAGAGTAGCTAATAAGCATATTGAAAAAAATCACCCCCCTAGCAGCAGATCCATCTACAATTTGTAAAGGCTTACCATTAGATTGTAAGGTTTTTTCAGTAATTGATATGTCTACAATGTTGTTTTTTCCTTGACCTTTGAGCCCAAGGTAGTTTGAGACTCAATTTCAGATTCAGATGTCTGGTCAGTGTTATATGCAGGATCATACTTAAGTCCTTTTGAAAAAGCTGGGTGGGTTTTCATTTGAGTGGATGGATGTGAACTTAGATCTACAATGTCTGAACCAGCCTTGACTTCCTTTTGCAGAACTTTCCTTGAGTTCAAAGTACCTCGATTGTTTGAGGAAAGGGGCTCTTCAGGATGCACACCTTGGATATTCACTTTGAATTTTACTGGTTCCTGTTCCTCTTCTATTATCTGTGAATCCCCTTCTTTTAAAATGCTGACTTTAGCAGAAGCAGCCAATAATTGAGTCTCCATTTCCAATGTTTCATTTTGCTTCCTTATTTGTTCCATTTGCCGGCTGAGCATTTCCTCCTTCTCTTCTAAGGCATGCTTCTCCTTCAGTGCAGTGTACCATGGCTTCATAGTTGTTTGCGCCGCTTCTGCCACTATTTAGGGCAGGTGAATGTGAACTTTGCGAGCTCCCTTTTGATCTATGAAACACTAAAGAAACCAACACTAAAGACATTTTTGATAACTAAATATTTACACATGACAGAAAGTCTTGAATTGCATGCATCTTTGGTTGATACCACTCATCACTATCTTGTTTACATTTTTCATCTTTCAACAAACACTGAAAAGACTTGTGTGCAACCTTAAATTCTTCCAATAATTCTTTATATTTCACCAAACTTTGTCTTACTTTATCAGTGTTCATCCTATCTTCCAACAATTCTTTGATGTTTGATCTGCGTGTTAGCTGTGCTAATCTTGCTTTTCTATTTGTCTGCATCTGATTAATTTCATCCATGTTTTGTAAGGAGTCTTCACCACCCACATCATGTTGTTCCATAGCTTCTTTATCAGCAGTCTCAAACATATTTGCAATCCAAGAAAATCTTCAAAATTCAACATTCAGCTCAAAACATGGAAAAAATACCTTCTTTCAAAAAACTTGTAGCAGCACATGTCCTTTGTGTCAAAATTCAAATTCTTCCCAAAAATTCTTCTGTCCTTTTAGAGCTTCCAAAGTATGAAAGCATCCTTTTTAAATTCTTTCAAACTACTTCAATCCAATATAATGATTGTTTCCAGTTAAAACTCTACATACCAAAACTCGAAGCATGCTCTGGCCTGGTCTTCAATGCTCAATCCAAAGTAATCCAAATAATAATCCACATCAAGTGTTTCCAGAGCAGGTCTTTAGACTGTTGTTGTGACTATCCTTAATCACATTGTCACATTAGTCACATCTTGGGTCTGCTGAGGGGTTAGATGCTTACTGTATTTGTTATTCCATGGAACACCAAGTTGTGTGTGCATTTCCTTTTGTTTATTGTTAGCTTGATTACAGATAATAAGAAAAATAAACTTGATAAAAGTAATACAAACATAATGAAATCAAACAATTTTGGCTGCTAAACAAACAGAAGATAAGGTCTAAAGACCATGTGCTCCCAGCAGGCCACACTCCAGTAAGCCACACCCAGACCTTTAAGATTCTATTGTCCTGCAGAAGGGGCACATCTCCAAAATGAAGGATTAAAAAATGATTAACAATATAAACCTTTAAACAGGATGAACAAATGGCTCCTACAGCAAGTATCGTGAAAGAGGTAAATGGATATAAGTCTGTTTATGGGGAGGAGGAAATGAGGAGGGGAGGAGGGAATGAGGGGGACTTCCACGGGTGGGATAAGGCCTAGGCCTTGCCCGTTTATCGTGACTAATAGCAGGACAAAGTGATGGGAGTGGGGGAGGTGCTGCTGTGCATTTCAATGCAGTGGTTCCCGCTTCTTGAGATCTCTCCTCTGACACACCCATCTGAGGCCTCTGATAGGCAGCCTGGGCCCTCATACTTAACTGGCAGGGGAGACACCGTGATCAAGAAGGTGGTTCACTCAGGGCAAGGCTCGTCCATTGTACACCGGCTGTGCTGACCCCTGCAAATTCCCCAAATGTGGGATTCTCAGCTGCATAATTTATTGTAGTGGGGGACTGCGTTCACGCTCTCCCCTGTGTTTGGTTGAAAAAGGCAGGTGGGTTTTATCCGATTTCTTTTTTCGTTGTTCTTGTTGTTTCCTTTTTTGGATAATCAATGATTCAATGAGTTGTTCAGAACGGGCAGTTCTGTCATATGGTGTGCGTGTGAAAACAAAGTCACATATGCTCTTGAAAAATTGTCCCCTGGTGTGGCAGAAACAGAGAACAAATAGGAACATAATTAGCGTAGCTGCTGTTCAAACTAAGCAAAGAAAGATTTGTTCAACTAGAGCTAAAAGATTAATAATGAAATTTTGATCAGATATAACTGCAGGTTTATGAGATGCAATTATTTGAATGCTTGGCTAAAAAGATGTGTCTTTAATCTAGATTTAAACAGAGAGAGTGTGTCTGAACCCCGAACATTATCAGGAAGGTTATTCCAGAGTTTGGGAGCCAAATGCGAAAAAGGTCTACCTTGCTATCCTAGGAACTACCAACAGTACAGAGTTTTGCGGCCTTAGGGAGCGTGATGGATTGTAGCGTGGTAGAAGACTAGTTAGGTATGCAGGAGCTAAACCGTTAAGTGCCTTATAGGTAAGAAGTAATATTTTGTAGCTGATGCGGAACCTAATAGGTAGCCAGTGCAGAGACTTTAAAATTGGGGTAATATGATCATATTTTCTTGACCTGGTAAGGACTCTAGCAGCTGCATTTTGGACTATCTGTAGTTTGTTTATTGAAGATGCAGGACAACCACCTAGTAGTTTATTACAATAGTCCAGTCTAGAGATCATGAATGCATGAAGTAGCTTTTCTGCATCAGAAACAGATAACATGTTTCGTAGCTTGGCAATGTTTCTAAGATGGAAGAATGCTGTTTTTGTAACATGATAAATATGATTTTCAAAAGATAAGATGCTGTCTAATATAACACCCAGACTTTTGACTGTAGTGGAAGTAACAGTACATCCATCTAGTTGTAAATTGTAAGTCAAAATATTCTGTGTACTGTTTTTTGGTCCAATAAGTAATATCTCTGTCTTATCTGAATTTAATAGCAGAAAATTATTGGTCATCCAATCTTTTACATTTTTAACACACTCTGTTAACTTTGATAATTTAGACGTTTCACCTGGTCTTGTTGAGATATATAGTTGAGTATCATCAGCATAACAATGGAAACTAATCCCGTGTTTTCTAATAATATCACCAAGGGGCAGCATGTATATTGAACACAGTAGAGGACCTAGGACAGATCCTTGTGGCACTCCATACTTTACTAGTGATAGCTAAGATGATTCCCCATTTAAATAAACAAAGTGGTAGCGTAGATGATCTCATTCCTTTCAAGAGGTATAACCATTTTAGCAAAGTCGGCCACACGCCCTCCGAATGTTTTGGGGTCCCCTTGCCAAGGTGAATGGAAATTTCCTCTTTTTTTGGATCATCTTTGACAGTCAGACTCCAGAGAATTTTTCTGCACTTCTCTGGGTCAGACTGGTAGGTTTTTAACAAAATCCAAAATAGCCGAAAATTTTGGCAGAATGACCAGCCAATACGAGACCTGCCTCTCGAGCCAAGGATTCCGATGATACGAGGCACTTGGCTTTGCGACAAACCGTTTGGGAGTTATGAGTGATGTCAGCGTGAGGAGGCACTACAGTGTGCGTGTTAATTTTAACAAAAAGAGGATAATACAGATTGGACTTTTCAAGGAAGTACATCCAACAACTTCAAGGTAACAGAAATAAATTGTTGACTCTGCCCCAGAATCGCGGTTTTAATGCATCAGCTTCTTTGTTGAACACTTTCTGGTCTCAGTTTGAATCATGTAAAGCCAATTTTTCCATGTTCACAGTTGAAAAGCTAACTGAAAACTCACTGAAAGTTGTGATTGTCAGAATGTTTAATGAAACTGTGAGTGGGGAAGATATTGCTCTGTTCGGGGACAACCAGTCAAGGTTTTAAATGAGGACAGGATCTGGAGCTGTGCGTGGAGAGTTCCCATCAAACAATGGGTAGATCCCAACAGCTACCATGGCCTGAGTCAAATTCCTTCTATGATTGTGTTGGGGGAGAACAGAGGTTACATACACTATCAAGGGATGCCCAAGCTTTGTCACAAGTGTGGCAAACTTGGACATCTTGCCGAGGCATGTCAGGAAGTTGTGTGCAGGAAGTGTAGAAAAATTTGGCACACTTTTGAGAAGTGTCAGAATGGCAGAAAGTGCAACCTTTGTGGGGAATGAACCCATCTCTACAGAGATTGTCTGAAAAGTTTTACCAACAAACTGAAAAGCAACAAAATGGCCACCTCATCAAAAGATCAAACAAGGAGGCGGGCCCTGAGGTTGAAATTTGAATTTCCCGCCAACCTCAGGGATGGAGAGGAAGGAGGAAGTGGGAGTGAAACTGATTGTTCACTCTCCAATGCTCAAGTGCAGAAAAGGTCTGCGAGATCTCTAGTTCCTTTAGAGGAGAAGAGGCTGAGGGCATCACATCAGCTAGATAGTTTCTTGTCGGAAGATCTAGATTGTATGTGGCCCGTAGAATCTTCAAATGAAGTCTCTTTTCTGCACATTGAGCTGAAATCATCATCGCTGAAGGAACCACAAGAGTCTCTCTCTGTGGACCCTGAGACGACAAGCACTTGCTTTCCTTTTCTAGGGAAAGGGAAAGACAAATGCAACTGCAACATGAGGTAACATGATTTTAACATAACTCTCTGCAGTATTTTTATAGGGTATTTTTAGGGTATTTCGAAAAACTCTAATCGTATTTTCTCCCTCAACTTCAAAAATCATTTAAAATCCTACATCCTACATCGCTGCAGAAGTTCCGACCCAGTCTTTACAAAGAGAACTTGCAAAGAAGATCAAACACTCTTAACAAAAAGATTTTATTTAGCGATATAGGAAGTTGAAGGAGTGGAATCCTGGATCGAACTTGGATTTCATAATAATATGAATTATTAGTTCTTGTGTTATTATTAACCTCCAAGATTGTTTGATAATTAAATCAAGTTATCTAGGTTTAACAAATATCAGTAGCGATAGACTATGGTAAGAATGGAATGTGTAACAGTGTCCTTTTATACGCTGAGCTCTATTTTTCCTCTTGGTCATAGTGCCAGGACACAAGGGGTCATTGGGACCTCCTGTCTACATGATTGAAGAGTGATCAGGACATCTGATATTGAGGTGTCTTCATAATAGATATTAAAGTGAATCCTGCTTTATTCTGTATCTACCCTCTAAGATGCTGACTGCATAGTATGTGTGACAAATCATACTGATAGGATTCTTGCCAGAGCTAGACAACCTTGACGTACAGATAAGTGTTCTTTGTGTGTGTCAGTATCTGTCTTTGAGTTCAGATGAGAAGACTGTCCTGGATAAGTTCGTCATCTGTCAAAGAGCTGGTCAGAAGAGACCTATTGCATCTGACCTCTAATTGCTTGTCACCTAAATAATCACTGAGGATATGCTTACATCCATGTGTGGAGATTTTCTAAGTTTATCTATGCTTCGACAAACCAGAATAATTTTTTACGTAAGTGGTGACGTAGTTAGTGGCCTCTGTTGGAGTATAAGTACTGTTGTATTGAGAGTGTACGCAGAGTGGCCTACGAACTCCGTGGAGAGTGTTGAAGCTGACTTCTGCTGATGAAACTGCAAACTATTTTCTTCAGTAAATTCTTCTTTGATTGACTGCATCGCTGACTCCTGCTCTTCATTTACACAAACCTATCCTTTGGGTTTAACTGTGATACCCCTAACAACGTTGAGGGAGAACATGAGATGGGAGTTTTTTTGACATACCCTAGCCGTCATGAACCGGAACAAAAACAGTCCAGGCAAAGTAAGACAAGACAAGCGCTCTGCATTAACGTCCTGGGGCCGGCTAAGGCGCCGGCGGGAGCACTCGCATATTTTCCAGATGACAGCAAAATCAACTTAAATTGCTCCCTCAATTTTGACTGGACACATAAAGAAAGTTTACTTTTATTTGTGTGCGCTCAACATATCCACAAATGTTCATGTTTTTTTAAAAAAATAATAAAATATACAGGGTGTCCTTTCAGTCTTCTCACTCTCCGTGAATATCCAGTTGAAATGCGTCACTCAGCAAATACATGACACACGAACATGAGAGATATATCTTTAGAAAGCTTGAAATGTCTACTTTTAAATGAAGTAAGTTTAATCGAAATCATATATTCTGTTTTTAAGTAATCTGTATGAAACCAATGCCATGTCCTGTTTTTCCCCTCTGAGCTCATTACCGCTAATTAGATCACGCCCACGTGCTTTGCAGCGCCATTGTTATTACAAACATCCACGTGAGAGATGCGCGAAATGAACGCCCACATCAACTCGTAAACAAAGCAGCAGCGTGTTTGTGTCTGATACTTTCGTCTGGACAATTGTTCCAAAGGAACTCCTGACCGTAGGAACACTGCTGTAACAGGTCAGTCCTTGGACGTTGGATGGTCACACAGGAGGTGAGCTGCACTTACGTTAACACGTTGGCCTGTTACTTCTGCACTTATCACTCGTGACGCGGCCAGACATGTGGCGTGTTTTTACGGGGACCCCTAGTGTCGTACACTACTCGACACAACTCAGAGTGTACGACAGATAGGGAACGTCTCGGTTACGTATGGTAACCCTCGTTCCCTGATGGAGGGAACGGAGACGTTGTGTCGAGTAGTGTACGACACTAGGGGTCGCTCTTGAGAGCCCAAACACCTCTGACAGTTTTGAGAAAGGCCAATGAAAATTGGGTGTGCAGATTTGCATAGCTGGTCACGCCCCGGCCATCCGGGTATAATAGGACAGCGTGTGCATCTGCTCACTCGTTCTGATCTGAGGAGCCGAGCGTCTCAGCTCACTCAGAGGCGGTCCAGAGATGTGGCACGGAAGACACAACGTCTCCGTTCCCTCCATCAGGGAACGAGGGTTACCATACGTAACCGAGACGTATGGTCCAGTCGCCTTCACAAAAAAGGCTTAAAAAGACTTAAAAAATTAGAGACTCATAACATCTTTAAACTTTGACTGTAAGCTTTTTAGCAAAGTTTTAGCAACACGCATGTCGACTGTTTTAGAAGACGTGATCCACCCGGATCAAGCTTGTGCTGTGCCCGGAAGAAAGATAACAGTGTTGTAATTTTTTTTTCTTAAAGACTAGGAGACGTTTTGGATATCCTGAAGCAGAAGTTTCTCTTTATTCAGATACTCGCTGCGTGGCGCTGCAGTCATCAAAAGTCGTCTGACAAAATCTCAGCACAGAAGAGTACATAGGTTTCAAGGGGGAGGAGTACTTAGAGGTGGAATCAATCTAAACAAAGCATGCAAATGCAGTACAGGAAATCAGCCCATTAAAAGATTTTTCCCAGCCTTGATCTATTTAGCATACAAGTGTCATTCAAATGCAAAGGTGCTAAACAAAAGGCACAGTTGTACCTTGAGCTTAGACTTTACAATTAACTTGGGAAACCTGCCAGATGTTCAGGAACTGCATAAAGACAAAAGGTTACTGTCTCAGGGCCTGGGCTGCCTGCTCTTAGAATGTAAAAAATGTAAATCACAATATACATAACCTTTTATAAATCTGTAATACAACAACAGAAAGCCTAGTGCTGATTAGAGATGCCATCTGTTATGCAAGAGACAGAAATTTTCAGCTAGTAGTCCTAAATTTAGATTTTGGAAAAGCATTTGACCGAGTCTCAGCACCTATTTCAGGTACTGCAAAAAATGGACTTTCCAGAGAGGTTTATAGCCTGGGTGGGACTGCTGTACAAGGGTCTATTCAACTAAATCCTAGTAAATGTGCATCTTTCCAAAACTGTAAACATCCACAGCGGTGTCTGTCAGGGATGTCCTTTATCTCCTCATCTGTATGTGACTTGTTTCGAGCCACTGGCACAGATCTTGAGAAAGGACAAATGGATCAAAGGACTGGACGTTCCTGGGACAGGCAGACTGACAGCAACCAGTGTTTTATATATGGACAATGTAACCCTTTTTGCTACGGATATTTTATCTATACATAGAGCAATGGACTTGACTGACTGGTACGGTCGGGCCTCAGGCGCAAAGCTCAATAGAAGCAAGTCTGAGGCCCAGCTCTTTGGACCTTGGAAGGGAGTGGACATAGGTAGACTAAACGTGGATTTTAACCCTCTGGGGTCTGAGGGTGTTTTGGCACCCTGGAGAAGTTTTGACATGCCCTGACAATTATGTTTTTTTCAGTATCTAAAAAACATATTAATGGCTAAAGTTTGATTACATTGTAATCAGCACAGACTGGGTGTAACGCCAAGCCAGCAGAGGGAGCCCTCACCCTAGAACTGCCTGCACACTCCCTCTGCTGCTTCTATTGTTACTTCCTGTTTGTCACTATTTAAAGACTCACCATGTGCTCACTGACTTGCGAAGTATTGCCAGTTTAACCTGCCTTACCGAGCGTTTCTTTATTTACTCTGTTGGATTACCTGTTGCTGTCTTGCTTTGCTTTTGGTTATTGAGTTTACGGATTACCCTTGTCGGATTGTTTGCCTGATTGGACTGACTTCATGGTATTTGACCCACTGCCTGTGTTATCACTCTGCCGTTTGGATTACGTTTACATTTTGGACTGCTTTTCCGGTTATTGACCCTCTGCCTGTTTCATCGTGTATGTTTGCTGTTGTTTGTAATAAACTTCTGCAATTGGATTCTACACCGCCTCAGCGTCCACGTTACAGAATACTTCGCCTCCCAAGAATCCAGCGGAAGTTACAAATACACAACCAACCATGGACCCAGCAGATCGTCTCATCAGTCTCCGACAAGGAAACCATCCAATAGAGGATTATGTAACCGACTTCTGTGATCTGTGTTATCAGGTGAACTTTAACGATACATCTCTCAAAGATCTTTTCCGGTTTGGTTTAAGTAAGGACATTTCACGTCTCATGCCACGCAATACCCCACACTGGACTCTTGAAAAATACATAGACTTAGCTTTGCGTTTAAGTGGCTCACCTTTTACTGTCGGGATTGCGGACGAGGAACCCCGCAATCCTGCAGTAGCTACCCCACCACAACCAGCTCCCTTCACCTCAAGAAAACCAGAGACCCGTCACATCCCAACCTTCATGTCCGGTATCGTCACCGTCACGCCAGAGGCTCCTCAAACCAAGCCTGCCAAGCCAAAGCCAGCTCAAGTCACGTCCACTAAGCCAAGGTCTGTTCACGTCATGTCTGCCAAGCCAAAGCCTGCTCAAGCCACATCCACCAAGCCAAAGCCTGCTCACGCCATGCCTGCCGCTCCAGGGCCTGCTCACGCCATGCCTGCCGCTCCAGGGCCTGCTAACGCCACGTTTGCCGCTCCAGGGCCTGCACCTGTCATGGCCGCCATTCCAGAGCCAGTCCACAAGATGGCCGCCTTCCCCGAGCCAGTCCACAAGATGGCCGCCATCCCAGAGCCAGTCCACAAGATGGCCACCATCCCCAAACCTGTTCACAAGATGGCCGCCATTCCAGAGCCAGTTCACAAGATGGCCGCCATCCCAGAGCCACTCCATAAGATGGTCGCTGTCTCCAAGTCACACCACATGATGGCACACATACTGGACTCACCCCTCATGGCTGTATGGGCAGCTAAAATGGCAGCTACCCCTGGTTCCAGTCAAGTTGCAGCTGTGTCAAGTCAATTCGCAGCTGCGTTTCCTGAGTCAAGTAAAGTCACAGCTGCCACCCCCGAGCCAAGCAAGATTACAGCTGCTGTTCCTGTGTCAAGTCAAGCTGCAGAACCAAGTCAAGCTGCAGAACCAAGTCAAGCTACAGCTGCTGCTCCAAAGTCCAAGGCTTCCAAGTCAAGTCTAGTTCCAGGGTCAAGTCCAGTTCCAGGGTCAAGTCTAGCTACAGAGTCCGGCCAAGCTACAGAGTCCGGCCAAGCTACAGAGTCCGGCCAAGCTACAGAGCCCGGTCAAGCTACAGAGCCCGATCACGCAACAGAGTCAAGTCAAGCAACAGAGTCAAGTCAAGCAACAGAGTCAAGCAAGGCCACAGCTGTTCCCCATGAACCAAGCCAAGTCACAGCTGTGTTCCACGAGCCAAGCCAAGATACAGCTGTTGTTCTCCACGAGTCAAGCAAGGACACAGTTGTTCCCCACGAGTCAAGCCAAGTCACAGCTGTTCCCCACGAGTCAAGCCAAGTCACAGCTGTTCCCCACGAGTCAAGCCAAGTCACAGCTGTTCCCCACGAGTCAAGCCAAGTCACAGCTGTTTCCCACGAGTCAAGCCAAGTCACAGCTGTTTCCCACGAGTCAAGCCAAGTCACAGCTGTTCCCCACGAGTCAAGCCAAGTCACAGCTGTTCCCCACGAGTCAAGCCAAGTCACAGCTGTGCCCCACGAGTCAAGCCAAGTTACAGCTGTCGTTCCTGAGCCAAGCCATGTTGTTCCTGAGTCAAGTTACGTTGCAGCTGTGTTTCCCGAGTCAAGTCAAGTTTCCAAGTCAAGTCAAGTTGCAGCTGCATCCCCTGAGTCAAGTCAAGTTTCCAAGTCAAGTCAAGTTACAGCTGCGTTTCCTGAGTCAAGTCAAGTTTCCGAGTCCAGTCAGGTCACGGCTGTTGTTCCACAGTCAAGTCAAGCTGCAGCTGTTGTTCCAGCGTCAAGTCACGTTAAAGCTGTGTTTCCTGTGTCAAGTCAGGTCAGAGCTGCTCTTCCGAAGTCCAGTCAAGTTACAGCTATTGCTCCTGAGTCAAGTAAAGCTATAGCTGTAGCCCTCAAGTCAAGCAAAGTCACAGCCGTGGTTCCTGAGTCAAGCAAAGTCACAGTTGATCTTCATGAGCCAAGTCAAATTGCTGCTGTTATTCCCGAACCAAGTCAAGCCACAGCTGATCTCCCTGAACCAAGCCACACCACAGTTGATCTCCATGAACCAAGTCAGGTTACTGCTGTTGCTCCTGAGTCAAGTCCGGCCACGGCAGGCCTCCCTGAGTCAAGTCATAAAACTGTTATTCTACCAGAATCTCACCAGGCCCCCTCTGACCTTCTCAAGCCACCTCACGTATCAGCTGACCCCGCAGAGCCCACGCTCCCAAGCCACGCAGAGCCCACGCTCCCAAGCCACGCAGAGCCCACATTCACAAGCCATAAGTCCATAGCATCAGCACCCTTGAGGTCAACAGACACCCCACTATCTACTGTGCTGCCTGTAATGGCCATCGCCATTTTCAGTGTGTGGGCAGCACGCTGTGCTCTAGAGGCCTCATCTGTCCACAAGTCTGCTCCAGAGACCTCGTCTATCAACGAATCTGGTTCAGAGGCCTCGTCTGTCCATGAGTCTGCTCCAGAGGCCTTATCGGTCCACAAGTCTGCTCCAGAGGCCTCGTGTGTCCACGAGTCTGCTCCCGAGGCCTCGTCTATCCACGAGTCTGCTCCCGAGGCCTCGCCTATCCACGAGTCAGCTCCCGAGGCCTCGCCTGTCCACGAGTCTACGCCAGAGGCCTCTTCTGTCAAAGAGTCTGCGCCAATGCCCCCAGAAGCAGCAGCTCCGGCTGCAGAATCTCCTAAAAGGGCGGCGTTTCCCCAAGGACTCTCTGCCCGTCCTGTCACGGCCATGAAGGCCATTTATGACTTCCCTGCCTCACCTGCCCAAGCATCTGCACCCATGCCCCCAGAGGTGTCAGCGCATGCTGTAGATCCTCCCATGGGGGCGGCGTCCCAGGATGAACTCTCTGTCTGCCATGTCGCAATCAAGAAGACCAAGGAAAGCATTCATGTACACACCGCTCTGCTTTGCATGTCATTAGTCCCACTGTGGATATCTCTGCTCCTGTCTGCTCTGCCTGCTCTGCCTACCCTGCAATGGCTCCCTGTTATGCCTGTTCTGCCTGCCTCGCCATGGCTCCTTGCTCTGCCTGCCCTGCCTGCCCTGCAATGTCTCTGTTATGCCTGCTCTGCCTGCCTCACCATGGCTTCCTACTCTGCCATTGCTCCACGGCCCAGGCCCTCCAGTGTTTCACGGTCTGCTACTGCACCACGGCCCAGGCCCTCCAAGGTTCCACTGTCTGCCATTGCTCCACGGCCCAGGACCTGCAAGGTTTCCCGGTCTGCTACTGCACCACGGCCCAGGCCCTCCAGTGTTCCACTGTCTGCCATTGCTCCACGGCCCAGGTCCTCCAGGGTTCCACTGTCTGCCACAGCTCCACGGCCCTGGTCCTCCAAGGTTACATTGTCTGCCACAGCTCCCCAGTCCAGGTCCTCCAGTGCTTCACTGTCCGTCCCTGCTCCACGATCCAGGCCCACCTGCTCTACATGGACCTGGCCCTCCACCCCACCCCCTGTTTAGCCTCTGTTCCCCCACCCACCTGGACTGTTGTTGTTTTGAGCGCCAGGAGTCGCTCCTAGGGGGGGGGATTCTGTAACGCCAAGCCAGCAGAGGGAGCCCTCACCCTAGAACTGCCTGCACACTCCCTCTGCTGCTTCTATTGTTACTTCCTGTTTGTCACTATTTAAAGACTCACCATGTGCTCACTGACTTGCGAAGTATTGCCAGTTTAACCTGCCTTACTGAGCGTTTCTTTATTTACTCTGTTGGATTACCTGTTGCTGTCTTGCTTTGCTTTTGGTTATTGAGTTTACGGATTACCCTTGTCGGATTGTTTGCCTGATTGGACTGACTTCATGGTATTTGACCCACTGCCTGTGTTATCACTCTGCCGTTTGGATTATGTTTACATTTTGGACTGCTTTTCCGGTTATTGACCCTCTGCCTGTTTCATCGTGTATGTTTGCTGTTGTTTGTAATAAACTTCTGCAATTGGATTCTACACCGCCTCAGCGTCCACGTTACACTGGGCTACAGTAATATGCAAGCAACATTAATGTACATGTTTGTGTTTTTGAGAAAACAACATTTATGTGTGGTTAGTGAAAAACTAAAATTTTTAAGTCACATGTTCATTCAGAACATTCGTGCACAAGACTTTTGAGGTCTGGATGTGGTAATCTAGAGTTTTTTCTACATGATGATGTGAAAATCATCTCATTCACGCATTTACAGAAAACAGTATATTGATTTAAATTTTCT
>NW_026129810.1:42500-73128 GCF_022985175.1 Labeo rohita | reverse complement strand
CAGCACATCCAGGCATTCCTCTATTTTTGGTAGGGGATACGCGTCCTTAATGGTAGGATCGTTAAGATGGCGATAATCTACACACCAGCGGACCCCACCATCCTTCTTTCTTACGAGGACGATAGGGGATGCCCATTCAGAGCTTGAGGGGATAACAATACCTGCTTCAAGCATTTTTTTTTTAGATGTTTTTCCTCCTCATTCCAGAACCCTAAAGGGGTACGTCGTACTGGCTGTCGAACAGGCTTAGCGGTTCCTGTATCAATGCTGTGCTGCAGAGCAGAGAACTTCCCCAGATCATCATCAGTTGCTGCAAAAACTTCTTGGTGTTCATTTAGTAGAGCTATTAACATCTCTTGCTGTTGTTCAGTGAGCGTTTCACTTGCAGAAGTGAACAACTGTCTAAGATGCTCTGGAAGGTCCAGAGCGTTTGGTGCCGACACCCTTCTTACATTGTGCTCATCTGCAGGCTCACTGTTAGGGTCTTGTGGCGTTAAAGTCCCCACCTTTTGCGTACAACTGAGCGTTGACTGGAACTGAGTAGACTGTCTCTCCCTCCTCTTGAGCATCAGGATATGCTTCTATGAGAACACCCAAACAGACTCCCCGTGATAAGGGTCTACTGGAAGCTGTGATGTTGCATAGCCTGACTGGGATCCTCTGTTCCATGTGAATCATGATACTGCCTGAAGACACTCCACCAGCCAGGCTAACAGGCTGTAGACTTCCAGCGCCACGCCTCTCGGCAGGGGGGAGGGGAACTCCGTGCAGCTTTTATCTCCGTGAAACCACGGTTAATCTGACGAATAAACGCGTCAATCCGTCTTTAATAATACTTCACAATGGCATTTTGCAGATTACAATGTCCATAGAATCTCAATGGATGCCCCAGCAGTTCATATCACTTACAATTCGCCGATGAATCTATATCGCGCTCAGCTTCTGGCACCACTTGTTGTGCTTTCGCTTATAGTTTAGTTTTCTGCGGACGTGGAGGCGTGAAGGAAAGGACACAACAACGGGATTCCGTTCAGGAACTTTACTTCGTGCAGTATAATTTACAGCGGTGGGGTTATTGCTCTTGCCCAGTGCAGATGGATTTGACTATAACCATCCGCACCGGAGCCTGCGAGCAAAACTGACTAAACATAAACAAAACAGTAAACTAATCCCGCGTGATGACGTAACAGCATCTGATTGGCCAACACAGAACCCATCATTAATACATACAAATAACTGCAATTTAACTTACATTTAATTAACACTACAACAATATAAACTAATATTACTTTTATATCCTATTGTTATACAATAAATAAATATGATTTTATAGTCATAAACACAAGCATGCTTTTTATGTATTATACAATACAAAGCCATTTTATGTCTGGGAAACTAATTTACTATTGTTAAGTAAACATCTATTCGTGAACAGAGTATATGATAGTAGTTTTGTCTAAACAATCTTAGACTCTATCATGCAGTGTTACAGTGTAAACACTATTACTTTTATATCACGTCATTTGTATTTTATAGAACATTAAAAACATCCTGGCATCGTGAAACATTTCGATGCAATGAAATGAAACATACTTCATAATGTTTCACTTGACTGCACATGTAGTCAGGAATTATAGTTTGGAAAAAAAAATCTAACTACTATAATGTCTACAAGTTATATCACAGTAACACAACAACTAATGTAAGTAGGCTAATGAAAGAAAGACTTACTCTTTCAGTGGATCTTGTCATGTGTCGCATCGCGTTCTTCCTCTGAGGGAAATATAAATCTTACTCCTCACAGCGCGTCGTCTTCCAGTAACAAGATGCAACTAGCCATCACAATATGCATAACTTTTTCAGTTCATGTTGTTATATTGGAACCTATAACAAATATGCATAGAATCAGCATATTTTAAACAGATTCTTAAATTTGTAATCCAACAGTCCCCCCTTTGAGAGTTCTAATAACTCTCACATTATTCAAATTTAAACCTCCATAAATCCATTCTATAGCCTATGTTTGTTAACATTAAGCCCCATCTTCCATTCATGTAACTTGAAATAGTTACAGGCACATATATCTTATTCTGTGTCTTGTCCTAGATTTAATTAGGTGTAATAGTTCGTTTCAGAACCATAACTGTTGACACATATGACATAGATGGTAACATGTCGTACAAGCTATATGTTGACACAGAAAACCATGTAGCGCAAGAGTGGAAGTCCTGACATCCATGGCGCCTGAATGGCTGTGTAGTCTATAGTTTTCTGTAGTCCATTTCCCACATAGATTCACTCAGATGACTCTTTGTCCTCGTGAAGCTTGTTCATGGATGTCTGAGGTGATGCTTTACTCCAGGATGCTGCTTTTGAAGACATCATGGCATGTACACATACCTGCAACACAAGAAAACAGAAACAGCAGACCAGCAGTATTCATGCGTAGACATTTTTAGACTTCTGTTGATCATATAGTGGTTTTGTTGACCTAGTCTTAAGTCATTTGCACCAATGGACCAGTGAGGTGGGGACAAACTGATGAGGGGAAAAACCTATGAGGAAATCTTCACCACAGGGTTGGCCCCCGAGGCCTGTTGCACTTTGGTTCTTCCCTGGGCTTCTCACTGGCCTGTGTGTCCTAGTCTGTCCCTGTAGTTAGTGTGCACACTGTATAGTGTGAGACATGGGTTTCTTATGAAAAACCAAAATCAACACATTTAAAAAAAAAAAAATTAGCAAAATAATGCAGTCGCTACATTTCTATCCTCCAGTGAAACATCAGTCCTAGTAGACATCATAACAGAGGATGGGTGACTGAATGGAATATTCTGTAGTATAACATTAATGGCTGTGAGTGTACTTAACCAAGTGGGAGGATGTGATAGTGAACTTCCTTTAGTTCTGTTTACAAAGAATCTTTCATCTTTGTGGTAGATTACTGGGGTAATTAAGAACTCACAGCCTTAACAGTTAGCACCTCAGCAAGCTGCCCCACGAGTTTGGTGTAGTAGGGAGGGTCTGCTTCAGAGTTGCAAGCAGACTGAGTAGGAGCTGATTTACACTGTTCATTTCTCTTACATACTTTTTGTTTTTCCTACACTCTTTCATCCATTGTCCACGTTTACCACAGTAATGACAACTGCCCTCCCTCTTAGGACATTTACGTTTCTGTTGGTTCTTTGTGTTGACCTGAAAGGATGCTGCTGCAATCTTTACTCTTGCTTTAACATCAGAGTCTCTTTCCCAAATAGCTAACATGTCTAGGTTACTTCTGAGAGTTTTGTTAGACCAAGTTAGATCTAGGAATGGCAAGGCTTTTCTGTACTCGGCTACAAGGCCATCTGACCAGATGCGGACTAGGGGTCCCTTGTCATCTAGCACACTTTCAGAATCATCAACTATTCCACTGTAAGTTACAGCTGTCTGGCAGAACCTTACAGTGTATTCATTCACAGTTTCTTCTTTCCTTTGTACACAGTTAGTGATTCTGGACCAGTCTATTTTGGGTCCCATGATATTCTTTAGAATTTTCAAAACACCTTCTCTCAAATCTGCTTTACTGGCATGTTGTAGTTCAGAAGTAACAGCAGACTCAAAACTGTTGAATTCAGATTCAGTTAGAATTTGTGACATCAGCTGTGTGACTTCTGCTAACGACATGTCGTAGAGACGCATTTTGCTAGTCAATGCTCTTCTAAATTCAGAAAAATTTGTGCGTGCTGAGGGTAAGCTCTGAGATAGTCTCTCTATATCTTTAGGTCCTAGCGCTGTATGGACTGCTTGTAACTGGAGTCTGGGGGTTGCAGATGGAACAGTTTCAACACCTTCTACCCTACTCTGAGCCCTTTTTCTTGCTCCACATACTTCAACTGCATGTACATTTTTATCTCTTAATCCAGTATTGCTATTGTCCTCTAGTCTACACAAAGACTGTAAGCCAGGATAGCTTTCATCTGACTGTTGGCCTTTTGAATCACTTTTGGTTGAGGCCTTGTTATGGCCCACCTTTTTAGTGAGACAGGACACTCGAGTGTGCAGCTTGTTCTTTTAATTTAGCAATACACTGAGCTTGTTCTTGTGCTAAGGATAAGGTAAATTCTCTGTGGAAGCAGATAATGCTCCAAGTACCTTTTTGCATTCTTCAACTGACCATACTTTTTCTGGATCAATACCAAATTTCTTTGTCAAATCCAATCTGACTGACTCTGTCACTATTGAGTCCATGTGCTCTCCTAACAATGATTTAAACTCATTGTCTGTCCATAAAGAGGTAGCTAGTCCACCTTTCTCAGTTGTTGGAATCAACCTAGCATTCCTTCTCAACATTTTGTAATGTTTTTCTGACACAACAATACACTTTTAACACCTCCCTGGCAAGCAGAGGATAAATTTGTTAACATAGAACAACTGTTGTTAACCTTCTCTGGCAAAACAGAGGAAAACCTAGTTTCCACACTATCATGTATTCAACCTTCTCTGGCAAAGCAGAGGATTCCTGAACATAAACTACTAGCACTGTACGCTAATCTTATCTGCCTAAAACAGAGGATAGCTGATATTAGCATGTAATGCTAATCTTCTCTACCTGAATAGAGGATAATTAGTCTGTTAACCAAACCCTGCAGCTGTTTGTTAACACTTCTCTGGCGGCGCAGAGGATAACCACATATACTGGCTTCTAATGGTTCTTTTGGATAGAGTGACACTCACCAACCCTTGGTACAGAAAGATTCAGTCTGGAACAAAGTCAGATCTTTGTTGAGCTTGAAGTTTTAATCTGGATTCAGGTGAGGAGCTCTATCCGGTTCACGGCACCAAAACTGTTGTGATTTTTTTTCTTAGAGACCAGGAGACATTTTGGATATCTTAAAGCATAAGTTTCTCTTTATTCAGATACTCGCTGCGTAGCTCTGCAGTCATCAAAAGTCTGACAAAATCTCAGCACAGCATAGTATATAGGTTTGAAGGAGGAGGAGTACATAGAAGTGGAATCAATCTAAACAAAGCATGCAAATGTGGTTCAGGAAAATAGCTCAGTTAAAGATTTTCCCAGCCCTGATCTTAGCATACAAGTGTCATTCAAATGCATAGGTGCTTAAACAAAAGGCACAGTTGTACCTTGAGCTTAGAATTCACACTTAACTTGGGAAAACCTGCCAGATGTTCAGGAACTGCATAAAGACAAAAGGTTACTGTCTCAGGGCCTGGGCTACCTGCTCTTAGACTGTCACAATATACATAACTTTTTCAGTTCATGTTGTTATATTGGAACCTATAACAAATATGCATAGGATCAGCATATTTTAAACAGATTCTTAAATTTGTAATCCAACAATACTTACCTGGCAGGGGAGACTGTATAATTTATGGTAGTGGGAGACTGCATTTGTGCTCCCCCCTGCATGTGTTTTGAGAAGCCCACCTCCTCAGCTGGAGCAGTTGAGCTAATATGTAAACATGCTGTCGAAAAATACAGTGTAGCACTCTAGGATACGGCAGTGATATCTTTGATGGTTCTTCTCTTACGTGCACATGAATTGCATGCAGACTTGGGTCTTTGCGGTCAACAAATTCCTGAGGTTCCACAGTCAGTTCCTGTTTCAAGAGAACTTCATTGTTTAAAGTGTTTGACTTTCCGCAACTGCCCAAACTGCAGGCAACAACATAGCCCAAACGTGCACTCTGGAGGTTCACCCCATTGTCAGGCTGGACAGACAGACATATCAAATTCAGAAGACCCAAGTAACAGGTTTCAGACAGCAGTTGCAGGCCTGGGTGCTTCAGTTAGGCCTAGGTCGAGAAACTTCAGAGGGGGGAGGACTTTTCAGAGAGGCAATCCTCTTCCCATTCAGACAGTAATTGAGCCTCTCGTGCCTGACTCATCTCAGAACACTCAGCTTGCTCTTGGTCACATGGAAGACCCCAGGTCCTCATCTTTCTGGAACACACCTTTTCATGTTCAGGTCAATTTTCATAGCCAGGCACTTGAAGCTACCCTGGATGCAGGGGATTCTGTTTCAGCCGTGTGTGCAGATTTTTCTAGATTTGTTCCTGGGGGGGACTTTCAAAACAACAGTGTGGTCTGCATCTCCTTTGCAGCTTGCCAATGGGGGAATGTGTTGCCCAATGGGTTTAGCTTGGTTACAGTTTGGGTTTATGGGCCAACGTGTTTACCAATGCTTTGCTGTCATCCAGAATCTTTCAACCCCGCTCGTCTTGGGCATGGATTTTATAATGAGAGCTTCTGTTGTGATCCAGGTTCCTTCCAGAAGAGTTGTTCTGGGTGATGTGCCAGAGGCTGCAGCTGAACAGTAGGGACTGAGTCACAGTCTGTTTGGCTTGCAAAACGGTTCTTCTTGTCTGGAAATGAAAGTTGATGGGGCTGCTTTAAATGAGGGTGAAAAAAATCAAGCTGGCTGAGTTGAGATCTTTTGCTGAATTATTTGATGGACAACTAAGCCATACGTCCATAGTTGAGCACAAAATTGACCGACCTATTCATCTCGCTCCATACCATACTTCACCTGCAAAGAAAGAATTGATTGAGCAGCAAATTGACATGATATTGGCAGAAGGCATTATTGAACCTGCATCAGGGCTGTGGGTCGCACCGATCATTAGCATTCAAAAGCCTTCTGGTGAACCATGGTTTTGCGTTGACTGTTGAGGTTTGAATTGTCTTACTGTTAAAGACTCGTGCCTGCTTCTGAGAATAGACGAGTCCCTCGATTTTCTAGCATGTGGTAATATTGTGTCCACAATCGACTTGGCTAGGGGTTACTGGCAGGTTGCTGTGGAAGAATCATATAGGCAAAAGACCGCTTTCATTTCTCACTGTGGGCTGTACCAGTTCCATTTTCTACCCTTTGGCCTATGCAACGCTCCTGCCACTTTTCAGAGGCTCATGAACCCGGTGCTGGCAGGCCTCATCTACAAGTCATGTGCTGTGTAGCATTCTGGCTAATAAATGATCAAATTCTTCCACTGATGATTCACAGTTTGTTTATTATTCACATTCTGTTGAGCCATCACACAACAACGCACCATAAACCACCGTAAGAAGTAGAGAAAGAAGAACAACGATAAAGAAGCAACAAATGAATCTTGAACACCAAACAAACAAACATCGATTTCAAACACAATCATGTACATCAGTAAACAAATCATCACCTTGTTCTCCCTTGAACCAGGAGCTAACTCATAAGTTGGAGTCCGTGAATCAACCGTGCACCCGTGCCTTGGTTGGCGTGCTTTGCCTAGCGTTCCTCGTCTAGCATGCTTCACTTAGCTTCTAATATTATATACGTCACACCTGTTGCGATTGGTAAATTCACTGTCATAATTAAAGTCCCATAACCATAACTTATTTAATATAACAAAATTATATACACAACACAACATATGAAAATAACACAAATAATAAAAATAGAAATTCAAAAACACAAATAATAAAGTAACACGTCACTTCAGGTTTCGTTACATGCTGTTTATCTTGACGATATTTTAGTTGCCTCACCCACATTTGAACAACACCTGTTTTATTCATGAATATGCCCAACATGCTGAACCAATTTTCGCCCTTATGAGAGCCAACGTTCCTTTTGTGTGGACACAAGACTGTCAGAGTGCTATGGATTTCTTTAAGAATAAACTGACATCTGCACCTATCTTGCGGTTTCCACAGTTTTCACTTCTATTTTTCATTCACGTGGATGCGTGTGATGTTGGTCTGGGTGCTTCTTTAAGGCAGAGGGACTGTGCAGTTGCCTATGCCAGCCATGCTCTGCACAAGTCTGAATGTCCTTACTCTACTCCTGAGAAGGAGTGCCTAGGAGTAATTTGGGCACTTGAGTATTCCAGACCATACATTGTTTGCACGAAACAGTTTTTTCTGACCACAGCAGTTTGAAGTGGTTGATGTCACAACCAAATCCCACTGGAAGACTGGCTATGTGGTCACTGCGGCTGAAAGACTTTGATTTCAATCCATATAAACCAGGAGTGTCCAACAGCATCCCTGACAGATTGACAAGGTACCCTTTGCCTTGTTGCGAACCATTTGACATTCTCCCTGATTGTGCTGTTCTTGGAAGTCTGGACCTGCGTTCCTTGCCGACTGTTTTTACAGACAGAGATCACTTGAAACGTCTACAACTGAATGATCCGGGCACTGTAAAGTTTTATGCTCCCCAGAGGGTCAGAAGGTCTCCGTTACAATATTATCATGACCATCCCACCACAGGTCACTTGGGTGTGACAAAACCGGTGACAAGGCTTAAGCAGAGATTTTTCTGGCCCACCATGCTGTCAGATGTGAAAAACTATGTGGGTTCATGTGCCACCTCTCAATTCACTAAGCCATCCCAGAGAAAGCTTGGTGGTTTCATGGTTCCAATCTGCCCCCAATATCCCTGGGAGTACACTGGGGTGGACTTTGTGGTCCCTTTGCCCTGAATGCTGAGTGGTAATGCATACATTCTTGTGTTTGTAGATTATTTTTGAAAGTGGATTGAGGTGTGTGCAGTAAGGAAAGCTATGGCTTTGGTTGCGGCCAGTAAGCTTCTTTTTTCTTTTTTTTTTCCCAGCCTGTCAGCAACACAGATAACACATGACAGTGTGTGTGTGTAGCTATGTTATCATCATTCACGGCCTTTTTTTAATGTAATTAATTAATTAATTAAATTTTATATACCTTTTTATTTAACCATACTATGACAGACAAGACTGGGGGACAGAGAAAACAGGAGAGAAAAAAAAAAAAAAAAAAAAAAAAAAAAAATAATAATAATAATAATAATAATAATAAATTGGAGAGAAAGTCAACAGAGGAGGGGGAGAGAGAGAGAGAGAGAGAGAGAGAGAGAGAAAGAGAAGGAGGATAGAGAGAGAAAGAACAAAAACAGATAATCTGCTTCCATACCTGCTGACAAAAATAGAAAACAGAAGACACAACAGCAGAGAAACTGCAGCAACAACCAACACCTGTATGAATCACAGTAAATACTAAATGTTAAATGTTATTGCGCAGCACACATAACTAATATTACAAAATATGTTTTGAAGCAACAGCAGATCCCAAGCCCCCAGAACCCCAAGCCCCCCTCCCCGGACCTACCCCAGAGCAGTACGTCCGCCAGCACAGGCCTCCCCAGCAGCGCTGCATGCAGCCGCCAGAAAAACAACACCCAAGAGCCACCAACACCCCGTCCAGGCCAGGACTGCAGCCCCAGCGCCGAACCCCCCAAGAAACCCACCTCTAGGGAACTCCCAGCTGCCCCAAGCCCATATGGCCCCCCCACGCCAACAACAAAGACCAAAGCCAGACAGAATTGTGACCCCCACTCACAGTAGGTGATGGAGCTGATCAAAGGAGCCCAGAGAGATTGATCTAATGTGGCAGCAGAAGCTGTGTCAAGACTAATATAGTCCAACAAACGATCTCTATATTGGTTGATATTAAAATTATTTTTATTTTTCCAGTTCATGAGGACAGTCTTCTTAGCAATGCATAAGGCGGTGAACACCATGTGGATTGTGTTACCTTCTAAAGTGACACCATCTAGGTCGCCCAACAAGCAGACTGACAGAGAGGCTGGAATGGAACATTTAAGACACTTTGATAAGTCTTCACAAATCCTGTACCAGAACCTCTGAACAGGTGGACAGAACCATAGAGCATGGATGTAATTGTCAGGTGTATTGCCTTGACAGTGTGAGCAGTTGTTAGAAGCTGTAAAACCCATCCTGAACATCTGATGACCTGCGTAGTGCACTCTATGCAGGATTTTGTATTGTATTCATTGTAAACCGGGATTTCTAATCAGTTCAAAGGTTTTTAAACATATCTGAAACCAGAAATTATGGTCCCAGCTGACTGATAGATCTGCCTCCCATTTTGCAATAGGAAGCTGATTCATACTGATTCATCTATTTTGGAAAGTGTCCTGTATATTTTAGACAGTAATTTGGGGGTTTTGAGATTAAGAGATCTGCCACACTTGGTGGTATTTGTAATTTGATATGATTAGACTTAAATTTCCTTTTTACTATAGATTTAACTTGTTGATATTCTAAAAATCTGTTCTTGTTAATCCCATATTGTTTAACTAATATGTCAAAGGGAATAAAGTCTGTCCCTTCGAATATATGTTCCAGGTATTTAATACCTTTACTTCTCAGTGAAGTGTTTGCTAGGCATGCTAGGCTCCCAAATACCTGATATCAGACAGGGGTTCTGTGTTTATGAGTGACCTCTTCAAACACACGGTTTCTGCTTTGGGTACGGAGCACAGACTTACATCAGCTTACCACCGCAGACAAATACTACGGAGAGAGTAAATCAAACACTAAAAACAGCTATTAGACCATATGTTGGAACAAAGCATACTTCTTGGGATCGTTCTCTTTCCCACATTTGTTTTGCCTTGCGGACAGCTCAACATGACAGTACAGGACTGAGTCTGTCAATAGTGTTGTACTGCTGTGAACTGGACACGCCTTATCTAAAGGCGAGTCACTCAAAGAAAAAGTGCTACTATGACAAGAGGCATCGGCTAGTTTCTTTCTTTGTAAATGATCTGGTGTGGTCATAACTCATCCAAGATCTGATGCATTTACGAACTTTGCTGCCAAACCCACGCCGCTATACGCAAGTCCTTACTGTGTCGCTCAGAAGCTGTTTTATAGATTATAGACTTGCTGATGTGACTATGGGGGAGGACCCGCGTCCTGTGACGTATTTCATGTGGTAAACGTGGAACCATTTTGTACGTGAAATTTTGGGAAGGTATTGAGGTGACGTCCACTGACTGTCCAATTGATAATGTCTGTGATCTCTTGGAATCTGATGAGTTTCTCTGATTTATTTGGTGATGTCACTGACAAGGGTGCAAGTGAGTGTAGTGATCCTGCCATTCCCCGTGATTTGACAGAGAGTGATGTTGATTGTGACGATCAAAGGTATAACCTGTGACCTAGACTTTTGCCCGGAATTACCTTGGGTTGGACAACTAATAAGTGGACCAATCCATTTCACACAGAACGTTTGGATTTAAAAATGAGTCTGTGACTAGAGTATGTGGTATCTGATGTTTCGAAGATACCATAATGCCATAACATTATACCATACTGTTACTGGGTTTTTGTAGACTGGTTCTAGGTTAACCAACACTGTTATGATTTGTTCTTATGAAAGGTAAACATAACCTGCAAAATGTATTTTGCTATTGGTTTTTTGAAACGCCTATGTATTTTCTTTTCTGTTTGCTTGTCACATTTTCTTTCCACATTCTAAAACAAAGTGGTTTGGTGAGTTTTTGGTGAAACTTCATGTATGTTGGTATTTCTCATCATGTACCATTGTTTTTCTTTTTGATGGGAGTATTTACAACTATTCAAGTATGATCATATTAGCCCGGTTCTGTCAACACTGCACTGGCTCCCTATTAAACATCGTATAGATTTTAAAATCTTGCTAATTACTTATAAAGCCCTGAATGGTTTAGCTCCTCAGTACCTGAGCGAGCTCTTATTGCATTATAGTCTGCTGCGTTCTCAAAACTCTGGCAATTTGATAATACCTAGAATATCAAAATCAACCACGGGCGGCAGATCATTTTCATATTTAGCACCCAAACATTGGAACAATCTACCCAACACTGTTCGGGATGCAGACACACTCTGTCAGTTTAAATCTAGATGAAAGACCCATCTCTTTAACCTGTCTTACACATAACACATTAACACATTTCTATAATTCAGATCCGTTAAAGGATTGTTAGGCTGCACTAATTAGGTCAACCGGAACCGGGAACACTTCCCATAACACCCGATGTACTGAGTGCATCGTCAGAAGAATGGCATTTACGCTAATATTAGTCTGTTTCTTTCTTATTCCAAGGTCACCTTAACCACCAGATCCAGTCCGTATCCAGATCAGATGGTCACTGCAGTCCTCCAGATCCAGTACGTACCCAGCCCAGACGGTGGATCAGCACCTAGAGACGACCTCTACGGAGACCACATCGACTAGATGAGCCCCAGAGACGGATCCCCAGTGAAGACCTCGTCACCTAGACGGCTGTCGGCACAAGACCACGGGAACCTGGTGAGTCCTCTGTGTCTGGCCAGAGGAGAACTGGCCCCCCCGAATGAGCCTGGTTTCTCCCAAGGTTTTTTTTCTCCATTTGTCACCGATGGAGTTTTGGTTCCTTGCTGCTGTCGCCTCTGGCTTGCTTAGTTGGGGACACTTTATCTTCACACAATATTGTATTTTATTTTATTGTTTTTGATTAACTACCTTTACCTGAAAATTGAGTGTTTACTGTTGCCCTTGGCATCGTTGATGTACTATTTCCTATTTAATACTGTACAGCCGCCTTGTCACAATTCTGTATTGTTAAAGGCGGTATATAAATAAAGGTGACTTGACTTGACGTGTGAAGTTGTTTATGTCCAGTATTTTAACAGTGCTGTTGGCTGAGGACAGCCAATTTTTTCCAGGGGGGGGGACTCAGTAATGGTCACTAGAGCTTTTATGGTAATTTTGTGGCAGAGTAACAACTGCCACAACTGCATGTGCGTAGCGTACAGACGACATAGAAAAATAAAGAGTATAATGCGCTTTGTTGATTGCTGATCGGTTTATCTTTATTTTATTTTATTCTGTTTTTGTTGTGACCTGAGTTGGATGCTTATGTACATTTTGCCCCACCCATCCCCCCAAGAATGCAGACAAGGGTGTCGGCACTTGGGATGTTTATTAAGCCATCTTTGCATCTCTCGTGCCTTTATTAGCACCGCACGGGTTCTCTGTCCGAACTGTTGAACATTTCAACTCTCGGTTACATCCCAAGAGTTAGTGTGTGGCAAGTGCAAAGAAATTGGTTACAGTTTTGATGATTGTACCAATGGCAGATGGTGTAATCTTTGTGGAGAAACAAACCCTCTTTACAGAGACTTCCCTAAAAGTTTTGCTAACAAAATGGAAGGAAACAAGATGGCCGCCCCACAGAAGGAGAAAATGGAGGAACAAACAGCCAAGGAGGTGGGGCCTGAGGTTTTTGTACAGGTAGTTCCTCTTTGGAAGTGTATGTGGCCCTCAGAATCCCCCAATGAAGTGTCCTTTTTGCACATAAAGCTAAGAACATCGACACCGAAAGCGCCACAAGAGTTTCCCTCTGTGGTTCTCGAGCTCTTTCCCTCTTGATCCAGGGCCTCCTGGTTTAAAGGATGGGAAGTGACATAACTCAATATATGATTTTAAAGAGTTTTTAATGTCTGTCTCTGTAATTCTGCTTCACATTTAATTTCCAGATAAAAGATAAGTTCATACCTTTTAATTCTACTTATGGCATTTACCTTCTCACTATCAGTGTCAGAAGCGTGAAGTCCATCCTACGAGCACAGAGCATTTTATCCTTTTTAAAGTCTTTTAAGTCAGATGTTGTTTTACAAGAATATACAAGAATGTGCTTTACCTTTTTTTAAAAACTACAGGAGATGGGAGGAGTTGTGAAGCCAAGGCCCTTCCATTTGGAGTGGGTCAAATTTTAACAAGAACAACGGTGTTGCCATTTTAACTAATAACTCCCATATCTTGGTGAATGGTAGCACAGTGGTGAGAGATGGGTTGGCAGTTTTAGCAAAACTGACTTGTTAGGTAAAAAATTTAATGTTCTTAATGTATACAGTTTTACGGAAAATGAAGAGAGGTATGAACTTTTAGAAGACTTTAGAGTCCCCCTAGTGGTGGCAGGGGATTTTGATTGTATTTTAACTAATAAAGACAAGAACAACAGAGAATTTTAGGGTGGATAAAACATTTTGTTTACAGGGTTTAGTCAAAGATTTTTTAATTAGTTGAGTGTTTTAGAAAACTGCATCAAAGAGAGGAGGGCTACACCTGGTTAAGTGGTGATGGTACCAGAGCCTCTCGAATAGATTGTTTTTACATGTGACTTCCCGCCAAACAATGCTAGATTAACCCCGCTCTTTTTTTTCAGATCACTCCATGCTGTCCTGCACCCTATCACTTCCTGTTGGTGTGATGTTAGGTGGAAGTTTGTGGAAGCTAAACTGCTCCCTGTTAGAAGATGAGGAGGTAGTTCGAAAATACAGGGAGCAGTTTAGCCAATGGCAAACTGTCCAAGACTTCTATGAGACACAAGCACAATGGTGTGAAATGGTTAAAGGACAGACAAAAGACTTTTTAGCAACATAGGGAGGGAAAAAAGGAGGAAAATCACATGATGGGGCTGCAGAAGCAATTACAGGTTACAATTTAATCTTTTAAACAATGTTTTTTATATTAGTGAAGAAATTAAAGAGGTCAAAAGAGAAATGTCAGTCTGTTCTAAAATTAAAAATTAAAGGAATTATTTTAAGAAGCAAAGAAAGAAATGTTGAAGAAGGTGAAAAATGTACTAGGTACTTTTTTTTAAAAGGGTCATAAAACGGGAGGGGCAATTACAACTTTAAAAGCTTAAGGGAGGACGTTTAACACAACAAAAAGGGATCCTAAACAAAATAGAAACATTTTACGATGACCCATACAGCATCAAAGAAATAAACAGTGAAATTTTAAAAGTGTTGTCTTTTATAGAAAAAAAGTTGGAGGGGCAACATACGCTTTTATCCCAAGATTTTACCCTTCTAAATGGAGGAAGCTCTTAGAGGTTTCAAGTGGGAGATATCCCCAGGACTAGACGGACTACCCTTAGAATTTTATGTGACGTTTTGGGATATTTTAGCACACGACTGTTGTGAATTTTTTCGTAGAGACCAGGAGATGTTTTTGGATATCTTGAAGCAGAAGTTTCTCTTTATTCAGATACTCGCTGCTCTGCACTGCAGTCTTCAAAAAGTCGTCTTCTCAAAGCTCAGCACAGCAGAGTATATAGGTTTGAAGGGGGAGGAGTACATAGAGGTGGAATCAATCTAAACAAAGCATGCAAATGTGGTACAGGAAAACAGCTCAGTTAAAGATTTTTCCCAGCCTTGATCTATTTAGCATACAAGTGTCATTCAAATTCATAGGTGCTTGAACAAAAGGCACAGTTGTACCTTGAGCTTAGAATTCACACTTAACTTGGGAAAACCTGCCAGATGCTCAGGAACTGCATAAAGACAAAAGGTTACTGTCTCAGGGCCTAGGCCGCCTGCTCTTAGACTGTCACAATATACATAACTTTTTCAGTTCAGTTGTTATATTGGAACCTATAACAAATATGCATAGGATCAGCATATTTTAAACAGATTCTTAAATTTGTAATCCAACAGTCCCCCCTTTGAGAGTTCTAATAACTCTCACATAATTCAAATTTAAACCTCCATAAATCCATTCTATAGCCTATGTTTGTTAACATTAAGCCCCTTGATGTAACTTGAAATAGTTACAGGCACATATATCTTATTCTGTGTCTTGTCCTAGATTTAATTAGGTGTAATAGTTCTTTTCAGAACCATAACTGTTGACACATACGACATGGATGGTGGCATGTCGTACAAGCTACATGTTGACACAGAAAACCATGTAGCGTAAGAGTGGAAGTCCTGACGTCCATGGCACCTGAATAGCTGTGTAGTCTAGCTGTGTAGTTTTCTGTAGTCCATTTCCCACGTAGATTCACTTAGATGACTCTTTGTCCTCATGAATCTTGTTCATGGATGTCTGAGGTGATGCTTTACTCCAGGATGCTGCTTTTGAAGACATCATGGCATGTACACATACCTGCAACACAAGAAAACAGAGAAACAGCAGACCAGCAGTATTCATGCATAGACATTTTAGACTTCTGTTGATCGTATAGTGGTTTTAAGTCTAGTGATCGTATAGTGTTTTGTTGACCTAGTCTTAAGTCATGAGGAAATCTTCACCACAGGGTTAGCCCCCGAGGCCTGTTGCACTTCGGTTCTTCCCTGGGCTCCTCACTGGCCTGTGTGTCCTAGTCTGTCCCTGTAGTTAGTGTGCGAACTTAACTGTGCAATCACTCCATCCTCTAATGAAACATCAGTCATAGCAAACATCATAACCCATAAAGGATAGGTGAGTGACTGGAGTGTGCTGTAGTATTGTTTTTGGCTGTGAGTGTACTTAACCAGAGTCCCCCAGTGGGAGGAAGTGATAGTGAACTTCCTTTTGTTCTATTTACAAAGAATCTTTTCATCTTTGTTGTAGATTACTGGGGTAATTAAGAACTCACAGCCTTAACAGTTAGCACCTCAGCAAGCTGCCCCACGAATCTGGTGTAGTGGGGAGGGTCTGCTTCAGAGTTGCAAGCAGACTGAGTAAGAGCTGATTTACACTGTTCATTTCTGTTACATACTTTTTGTTTTTCCTACACTTTCATCCAGTGTCCAGGTTTACCACAGTAATGACAACTGGCCTCCCTCTTAGGACATTTACGCTTCTGTTGGTTCTTTGTGTTGACCTGAAAGGATGCTGCTGCAATCTTACTCTTGCTTTAACATCAGAGTCTCTTTCCCAAATAGCTAACATGTCTAGGTTACTTCTGAGAGTTTTGTTAGACCAAGTTAGATCTAGGAATGTCAAGGCTTTTCTGTACTCAGCTACAAGACCATCTGACCAGATGCGGACTAAGGGTCCCTTGTCATCTAGCACACTTTCAGAATCATCAACTATTCCACTGTAAGTTACAGCTGTCTGGCAGAACCTTACAGTGTATTCATTCACAGTTTCTTCTTTCCTTTGTACACAGTTAATGATTCTGGACCAGTCTATTTTGGGTCCCATGATATTCTTTAGAATTTTCAAAACACCTTCTCTCAAATCCGCTTTACTGGCATGTTGTAGTCCAGAAGTAACAGCAGACTCAAAACTGTTGAATTCAGATTCAGTTAGAATTTGTGACATCAGCTGTGTGACTTCTGCTAACGACATGTCGTAGAGACACATTTTGCTAGTCACTGCTCTTCTAAATTCAGAAAGATTTGTGCGTGCTGAGGGTAAGCTCTGAGATAGTCTCTCTATATCTTTAGTTCCTAGCGCTGTATGGACTGCTTGTAACTGGAGTCTGGGGGTTGCAGATAGAACAGTTTCAACACCTTCTACCCTACTCTGAGCCCTTTTCCTTGCTCCACATACTTCAACTGCATTTACATTTTTATCTCTTAATCCAGTATTGCTATTGTCCTCTAGTCTACACAAAGACTGTAAGTCAGGATAGCTTTCATCTGACTGTTGGCCTTTTGAATCACTTTTGGTTGAGGCCTTGTTATGGCCCACCTTTTTAGTGAGACAGGACACTTTAGTCTGTAGTTGTTTATTGTGTTCTTTTAATTTAGCAATACACTGAGCTTGTTCTTGTGCTAAGGATAAGGTAAATTCTCTGTGGCAGCAGATAATGCCTTTAATGTTTTTCTTTCGGATACATGCTCCAAGTACCTTTTTGCATTCTTCAATTGACCATACTTTTTCTGGATCAATACCAAATTTCTTTGTCAAATCCAATCTGACTGACTCTGTCACTATTGAGTCCATGTGTTCTCCTAACAATGATTTGAACACATTGTCTGTCCATAAAGGGGTAGCTAGTCCACCTTTCTCAGTTGTGGGAATCAGCCTAGCATTCCTTCTCAACATTTTGTATTGTTTTTCTGACACAACAATACACTTCTAACACCTCCCTGGCAAGCAGAGGATAAATTTGTTAACACAGAACAACTGTTGTTAACCTTCTCTGGCAAAGCAGAGGAAAACCTAGTTAATACACATTATCATGTATTCAACCTTCTCTGGCAAAGCAGAGGATTCCTGAACATAAACTACTAGCACTTTACGCTAATCTTCTATGCCTGAAACAGAGGATAACAGATATTAGCACGTAATGCTAATCTTCTCTAGCTGAATAGAGGATAACTAGTCTGTTAACCAAACCCTGCAGCTGTTTGTTAACACTTCTCTGGCGGCGCAGAGGCTAACCACATGTACTGGTCTGTAGTGGTTCTTTGAATAGAGTAACACTCACCAAATCGTTGTTGAGCTGAAAAAAGTTTCTGGAATTCAGTCTGGAACGATGTCTGGCGAGAAGCTCTATCCGGGTCACGGCACCAAAACTGTTGTGAATTTTTTCTTAGAGACCAGGAGACGTTTTTGGATATCTTGAAGCAGAAGTTTCTCTTTATTCAGATACTCGCTGCTCTGCACTGCAGTCTTCAAAAAGTCGTCTTCTCAAAGCTCAGCACAGCAGAGTATACAGGTTTGAAGGGGGAGGAGTACATAGAGGTAGAATCAATCTAAACAAAGCATGCAAATGTGGTACAGGAAAACAGCTCAGTTAAAGATTTTTCCCAGCCTTGATCTATTTAGCATACAAGTGTCATTCAAATTCATAGGTGCTTAAACAAAAGGCACAGTTGTACCTTGAGCTTAGAATTTACACTTAACTTGGGAAAACCTGCCAGATGCTCAGGAACTGCATAAAGACAAAAGGTTACTGTCTCAGGGCCTGGGATGCCTGCTCTTAGACTGTCACAATATACATAACTTTTTCAGTTCAGTTGTTATATTGGAACCTATAACAAATATGCATAGGATCAGCATATTTTAAACAGATTCTTAAATTTGTAATCCTTCACGACTTACTTACTGTTTTTAAAGAGTTTGAAACACATGACAGACTCCCCAACAATTTTAGAATAGGGATAGTGATGCTACTGGAAAAAAAAGAAGACAAAACTGACTTAAAAAAACTAGCAACCTATTACTCTTTTAAATTTTGATTGCAAACTTTTTAGCAAGATTTTAGCCAAATGAATGTCAATTATTTTAGAGGACATGATCCACCCAGATCAAATTTGTGCAGTGCCCCGGAAGAAACATAACAGACAACCTAGTGCTGATTAGAGACCGCAATATCCAACTAGTAGTCCTAAATTTAGATTTTGAAAAAGCATTCGACAGAGTCTCGCACCAGTATCTTTTTCAGGTACTGCAAAAAATGGGTTTTCCAGAGAGGTTTTCAGCCTGGGTGGGAGTGCTGTACATGGGCCTAGTCAGCAAAATTCTAGTAAATGGGCGTCTTTCCAAAGCTGTAAATAGAGCAGACACAGGTAGACTGGACGTGGATTTTAAAAAGACAAATTTTAAGATTTTAGGTGTTAAATTTGATAAAGGAAGGTGGATGGGATACTGGACTTACTTGCTAGGGAAATTTAGGAAGAGACTTGGATTTTGGGGACTAAGACAGTTGATGTTGAAAGGGAAAGTTTTAATTTGTAAAGCAGTAATTTTACCACCAATGTTACATGTGTGTTCTGTTTTTACCCCACCTAGGAAATTTCTGAAGGACCTAGAGAGGGATTTTTTTTTTTTTATTTCCTGTGGGGGTCCAAGTGGGAGCACCTAAAGAGGGAAACAGTCAAGAAGTGGCCGGAGAATTTCGGAAAACTCTGTCCCCACCTGTTTTTAGGCAGCCGCTTCACCGTCCTGCACAAGATGGCAGCCATGACACAATTTTGGATGGGGTCTTACCTAGGGACTCTAAAGATTTTACCTGTGGATTTGAAAAGCCCAGTGTCTTTTAACTTGCCTGAACAGTATAATTTTATCAAAAAGTTTTTTTTTTTTTTTTTTTAAAGAAATATCTTTTAGAACAGCTGATGTCACCATTTTAACTGATAACAAATTTCTTGTCTCTCTTATGCAGGACTGGGAACCGGTGAGTTAAGTTCCAGGCCTGACACTATGTGAGGCCAAACAAGTGTGGAGGAATGCTGCCCACCCTGCTCTCCAGAACAGGCACAAGGACTTATCGTGGCTCATGAAATATTCCCGGTCAGGGCGGTAATGCTCTCCAGAGGTATGGCCAAAAACCCTGTCTGTCCACGGCCAGGATGCAACTCCCTTGAGACTGTCCGACATCTGTTCTTGGTTTCTCCAATAGAAAAAAAGGCCGAAGGCATCACATCGGCTAGATAGTTCCTCACTGGAAGACTTAGACCGTATGTGGCCGGCTGAATCTTCTTTTCTGAATATTAAGCTAAGAACATTGTCACCAAAAGACCCGCAAGAGTTTCTCTTTGCAACACCTGAGGGGTTGAACACTTTCCCTCCAGATCCCAATTTGTTTGGGGGAGAGGAGGAACAAGTCACAACAGATATAACCTGATTTTAATTACATCTCTCTAGTTTCCTTTCTTAAATAGGTCTTCTTTTGTGGCTCATACATTTTTATTTAGCTTACTGCTCTCACTATCTCTACTATCAATGTGAGTAGTGTGAGATCCCACCTGCAAGCACAGAGTATTTTATCCTTTTTAAAAATGTTGAAATCAGATGTGTTATTGCAAGAGTGTTCTCTGCTTTTTTTAACAAGTTTCAGGAAGTGGGAAGAAATGTGGACTCTGGGGCCCACCATTTGGAGTGGCTCCAATGGCAACAAAAATTATGGTGTTGCCATTTTAAAAGGTAACCCACATATCTTGGTGTTGGGAAGCATGGTGGTAAGGGGCGGAAGGGCAATTTTAGTCAACCTGACTGTTTTAGACAAAGAGTTTAATATTCTTAATGCGTATGGGTATACTGGAAAAAATGACAGTTATGAACTTTTAGAAGACCTGCAGCCCCACAAGTTAGGTAGGGCTCCCCCTAGTGGTGGCAGGGGATTTTAATTGTGTTTTATAAAAAACAACAAAAAAACAAAACAAAAAAAAAAAAGACAGGAAGAGCGTAGCGGAGGATTTTAAAGTTGATAAGACATCGGTTTTATTGCAGGGTTTAGTTAGAGATTTTAAATTAGCTGACTGTTTTAAAACGTGTGACTGTAGGTGGAGGGCTGTGGAAAGGAAGCTGAACTGCTCTCTTTTAGAGAATGAGGATGCAGTATAGGGAGCAGTTTAGCCAATGGCAGACCCTCCACATTAGGAGACGTCTTCAATTTTTTTAGAAAGAAAAGTTGACAGTGAATGCCCTATTTTATCCTAAGATTTTACTGTTTTAGAAATGCACAAAGCTCTTAATTTTAAATGAGGAAAAAGCCCTAGAGTAGATGGACTTCCTCTAGAGTTTTGTTTGACATTTTGGGGTATTTTAGAACCCGATTTACTGATTATTTTTAACTCTCTAAGCGGCAAAGTCGCAAAATTGCGACAGGATGTCATAGTTAATAAAATAGACTGTAGTTCCTAATATGGTGCAATATCTCACTTGTATTCCCTACCACTAGATGGTAGACATGTTGTACTCTGATTTTAGACCAAAATTACATCATGTTCCTATTCAACGTGTTTAAGGAAATAGCAGAGCAAGTGAGCTGTCGTATCACTGATGTGGAAGCAGTTCAGTTCATCACTAGATCACTTTGCCCAACGGGGATGGGGAATCGGGATGGCAGGGGTGAATGTGGGACTGGAAGTAGCACTAGTTCTTTGGATTCAGCGGCGCTAGATCCAGCACCCCAAAAAGGTGGGAGTGGCTGCTCTGTGCGTGGGAGAGCCGGGAGACCTGGTAGAGGCAGCAGGGGTGATCTGGATCATGCGTTGTACTACTATATAGTATAGTAATAATTCTCCTGTTTTATTGTTGGTTTCCTCTTTTCTGATCATTTGGAATGAGAATAAAAAAAAAAATAAAAAAAAAAACCCAACAACAACAACAACAACAACAACAACATGCAAATAAGTTCAAACATCCATTCAATTATCTATTATTTCTTGAATGTTACTAATGAACTGATCAAAAACTAAGCTACTGTTTACATGCATTATAGTATAGTAATATAGTAATAATATAGTAATACTTCTATTGTTGGTTTACATTCAACATTTTTCCCAAAAAAAAAAATAAAAATAAAAAACCCTGGCGACTAAAGGGTTAACAAATTTGAGACTCTCAGCAGACTTCCTGACAGATTTAGGATAGGGATAGTTTCACTTTTACACAAAAAAGGGGACAAGACTGACTTACGAAACTGGTGACTGGCAATTTTGCTTTTAAACTTTGTAAACGTTTCAGCAAAATTTTCTCTCGCACCAGTTCCTTTTTAAGGTACTGGAAAAAATGGGGTTTTCAGGGGGGTTCATAGCCTGGGTGGGACTGCTATACAACTGCCTGGTTAGCAGAATTTTAGTTCTGTCAAGATCACTATCATCAAATTGATAGACACTCAGCATACAGTTTGGTTTGGTGGTATGGTTCTGTTCTGGGTCAGGTCCTGACTGTGGCAAAAGGAGGAGCTGGGGATGGAGGAGGGTGTTTTGCTCCTGAGCAAGCAAAAACGCTGTTGAATAATACTGAATAGAGCTTATATAGGAATGCCACGATAGGTGTCGTATTCCTATAGGTGCATGTCATGCAGCATGTCATGAATGAGCAGGGAGGGCAGCAAAAATAACTCCCCCAACACAAACGACAGGCCAGAACCCCCCTAAACACAACTGATGGCATATCTGAAAGAAGCACGTCCTTTTGGAATAACAGAGACTGGGGCGGCAGCCCCTTAGTGAGAAGGGTAGCAGCAAAGGGGTGCTCTGCTCATAAGCAGCTAAGAAGAGCAGCAAGCCCCTTACCAGAGGAGTGTAGCAGAGAAGGGGTGCTCTTCTTTATAAGCAGCTAAGAATAGCAGCAAGCCTCTTTAATGCAGTACATGAAACATGTAAAGATACTGAAAACTTACTAGAACTGGCAACCTAGTTTGCAGCAAACATAGCGTACTGCCACCATAGAAGCAAACAAATGAACTGGTTAAGAGATCACAGATTCTACATGGCCTAAAAGCTTTATCATCCATTTAAAAACTATAACAACAGCATGTTATAACTCAAATAAACTCATCAGTTTACAGGTTGTCGCCTCCCACTGACATTTGTGCTCACTGTATTGCTTGTCCTCAATCTGACAACCTGCATGAGTGTTGACAAAGTCCCTTACCAATACAGTAGATAGCTTTAAGAAAAAAAGTTTTTTTGTTGTCCATAAACTTAAAGAAATGGCATTCACAATAACCAGATGAGCCAAAGCAGCAAGCCTATTTCAAGAACAATCAGATGGCCTTAAACAACAGCTTAAACATACGCTTCTTGCTGTTGCAAAATTAACTGGGTACCAGCACATGTTGTAACAACCAATAGTTTAAAGCAGTGTTTCTTAAACTTTTTACAGTGGCGTACCCCCTGGGGCATTTAACATTTGTACCCCCACTTAGACCGCAGTCACACATTTACCATGAAGGGATACTGAACACTAGATAAGCCTTAACAAGCAAGCAAAATCTCAATATTGTGATAAAAGACCTTCTGAAATAGCATAGACTGGGTCAGCAGTCTTCTACTGAAGAAGAAAAGCATCAAAATATGTTAACACATGACATTTAGTGTAAGAACAAAGAGTCCATTCCTCTCAGACAGCCCATACCAGATTTTAGATTCCATTCTCTCACAGGGGCAGCAATCCGCCTACACCCCAGACAAATTACAATTTGTTTAATTTACAATCACAAATCAAGGATTTCTCTTGGTCACACTGCTCGACCGGATCTGGTTTGGTGTTGTATGGGCTGTATCACTCTGTCTTTATAGTTTTGCGCTGGTACTTCAGCATGTACCTGAATCATTGCTGTTTTGTTCTTCCTCAATGTTCGCAGAACCGCAGGGCTCCACAGTTTCCTCTTTTGTGCTGAGAAGTTGACGCCGGTTTCTGCGATACACCTGACCATCCAAAGTGCAAACATGATAGGATCTTTCTGTGTTGGCAGGATGAACAATAACAGCAGGCTTCCAGAGGCCACGCTCCTGTATGCGAACGGGTTGTCCGGTGCGAAGCTGTGACAATGGATGAGCTGAGCGTTAATAATACTTTTTCTGATGCTGCTGCTGCTTAACCCTTTTGAAGCGTGCCTCAGTGAAACTGACAGTTTTAGGTAGGAGCGGCTTGTTAGTGGTTGGCAGTATGGATCGCAGTCTGCGACTCATGAGGAGCTGGGCAGGCGACTTGAAGTTGTCAACAGGTATATTCCTATACTCTAACAAACTGAGATAGGGATCTTTCTTGTCCATCTTGGTTTTTGTCAAGATTGATTTTGCAATCTGCACAGTCTTCTCAGCCAAACCGTTGCTCTGGGGGTAATGGGGGCTAGTGGTGGTGTGCACAAAACCCCATGTCTTTGCAAAGTCTTCAAACTCCTTCTCGATATTGCGGACCATTGTCGGAGACAAATTTCTCTAAGATGCCATGTCTCACGAAAATCAAGTTTGCTGATGACAGTGGCAGCTGTGGTGGTGCTAAGTTTGTCCAATTCAAAGAAGTGGCTATAGTAGTTTACTGTAACCATGTATTCTTCATGGTTCCAGGTGAAGAGGTCTGAAGCCACCACCTGCCATGGTCTGGTTAGTATCTCGTGAGGAATCATGGGTTCCTTAGTGTCTGAACGACGTTGCTCCAGGCAAGTATCGCATCTTTCGACCATGTGTTCTATTTGTTGTCTCAGCACAGATCTGCAGCTTTGTGTCACTGACTGGTAAGCTTTTGTATACCATGTGAACTTGCATGTCCATTCCTTCGCTGAGATTGTTGTGCTCTGTCTCTATGGACTTTCTAGAGAGAGTGTCTGCCACTGGAATCTCCTTTCCTGGCCAGTGTGTCATGTTGATGTCATATTTCTGGAGTTGTAGAATCATTCTTTGGAGTCGTGACAGAGCTGCGGCTAGAGTTTTTTTTTTTTTTTTTTTAATCATTGATTCAAGCGGCTTGTGATCAGACTCCACTATGACTTCTCGGCCATACACATACTGATGAAACTGCTTGCAGCTGAATAAGACTGCATAGCTCTTTCTGTGGGTCATAATACGCAAGGACTGGTCCAGGTTCCTTAGTTATGAGGTCTTTAATTTTTTGGAATGCATCATCATGCTGGGAATCCCATATAAACTCGCTGGACTGTTTAAGCAGTTAACGAAGTGGTGCATTAATGTCCGATAAGCAGGGTGCAAACTTGGACAGATAATTTACCATCCCCAGGACTGTTTCAAGCTCTGCTTTGCTCTTTGGTGGCTCTATTTTTTTGATCGCTAAGACCTTTACAGGGTCTGGCTTGATTCCTTCAGCGGATAAGCAGTGACCAAAGTAGCGAACTTCAGTGGCACTCACAATGCTTTTCTCAGGGTTGAGTTTTACGCCTTTCTCACGAGACCTTTGCAACATTGCGTGCAAGTTGTCATCATGCTCCTTTTTCGTTAGTCTGTAAACCAGAATATCATAGACAATCGGAATGACACCATTTAGACCTTTGTACGTCTTGTCCATTTTGCGTTGAAATTCATCCTGAGCTGTAGAAGACATTGAAATCTGTACCGTCCAAATATAGTGTTAAATGTTGTCAGCTTGGACGATTTCTCTGTTAGTTTTATTGCCCAGTACCCTGAACGGGCATCTAAAACACTGAAGTACTTCACATTCATTAGCTTGGGTGCGATGTCTTCTATCATTGGTAAGGGGTTGTAACGTGGAGAGGGAGACGAGAGGCGAGGGGATCCATATGCAAACTTTTATTCATAGGATGAGACAAAGACATGGTGAAAACAGGCAGGGTCGAAACAATAGCAAACAGGTATGTTGGGGTCGATCCGTGGCGAAAGTAATCCGAGGGGGAAAAGGAAAAGGGGTAATCCGTACAACTAGCAAGAAGTCCAAGAGGCAGGCGGCGAGGAAGACGAACCGAGGCCAGGCGAGAAAGCTAAACTAAGGGAACTCAGGAACTAGGAAACTCAGGCACTAGGAAACTACGGCACGACTATGTAAAGGTTGCCAGCACTAGGAGAGCGCTAAACGCACGAACACAGTTCTCCACTTACAACTCCACAATACTCTGTGAAATACAGGGGGAAAGTCCGGGGCTTAAATAGAGCTTCTGAATGGCCACAGGTGTTGGTGCAATCAGCGCGATGGGTGATGGGAGAAGTAGTCTGAGGTGTAGTGTTACAGTCTGTGTGAAGTGACAGAGTGAGAGCGACATCTGGTGATGAGCGGACCGAAGGTCACCGACCAGATTCATGACATAGCTCCCTTCCAAAGAGCGGCTTCCAGATGCTCCAACCCACCAACAGTCCAGGGGAGTGGTGGGGCGGGGGGCGAGATAGGGCGAGGGTTGGAGGGCCAGGTCCATGTGTAGGACCAGATGACTGAGGCAGCGGCGGCAGAGCAGGAGCCCTCCAGGGCGGAGCAGGAGACGCAGGGGCCCTCCAGAGCAGAGCAGGAGGCGCAGGGGCCCTCCAGGGACAGAGGAGGCAGACAGAATAACAAGGAGAGAGGCAGAGAGTTCGTTGGCGGCCTTTGTGGCCGTGACAGGGAGAGCAGAGAGTCCAGACATGGCCGGAACAGGACAGGGTGAGAGTTCATAAACGGCCTCCATGGCTGGTTCAGGACCAGGCATGAGTAAACTAGCTAGGTGAGGGTCATTGGGCGCTACCACCGTACAGGGAGCTAGGTCAGACGTCCCCGTTTTACGAGGTTCTGCAGCCTCAGCTGCCACCTCCGGGGAAACTGCAGCGGGCATCGCAGCCGCTGAGGATGCCGCAGTTGGCGCGGTCACCTCCAAAGGTTCTGCAGCGTAAGCCGCCACCTCTGGAGACTCGATGATGGTATCCACACACCCCTTTAGGAGGATCTGCAGCCAGTACCATCACCTCAGGGGGCACTGGCGCCGACTCACGGTCAGACGAGACCTCTGGAGCAGACTTGTGAACAGGCGAGACCTCTGGAGTGTAGTGTGCAGCCCACATACTCAGAATGGTGACCGCCGTCACACTGGCAGTCATGACGTGACGAGGCTCTGGGAGGTCAGACGAGACGTGGCTTGACTCTGGGCGACCAGCCGAGATGTGATTTGACTCTGGAACAACAGTAGTAACTTGACCTGGCACGTGAGGAACAGCTGTGACTTGACTTGATTCAGGAATGACAGCTGTGACTTTGCTTGACTCAGAAATGACAACTTTGACTTGACCTGGCTCAGGAACGGCAGCTCTGGCCTGACTTGGCTCGGGAAACACAGCTGCAACTTGACTTGACTCGGGAAACACAGCTGCAACTTGACTTGACTTGGGAAACACAGCTGCAACTTGACTTGACACTGGAACAACAGCTGTATCTTGACTTGACTCTGGAACAGCAGCTGTATCTCGACTTGACTCTGGAACAGCAGCTGTGACGTGACGGAGCATCATTTTCGCCGCCATTTTGTGAATGGGCTCCGCTGTCGCCGCCATTGCATGAACGCGCTCCGGTGCGGCTGCCATTTCACAGGCAGGTTCATCAGTGTTTCTCTGTTCTTGTATCTGCATGGCAACGCACATGTCCCTTTTACTGCCCACATGGAAAGAACCTATATGAGGATATATGCGCATATATGAAACCTGTATGCAGTATATGTGCACATATATGATAATATATATGCTGCATATATGCGTATATATGCCACATATAGGCAAAATTGAGGTGCATATATGTGCATATACAGGCCATATAGGTCTCCTGTATTGCTGCTTTATATCCACAAAAAAGCCCTATATGTACATACAAGATATGTCTCCTATATAGCTCATGGCAGGATCTGGTCATTTTAGCTCATATCTCACTTTGGCAACTGTCATACATGATGCCTAGCTCATATTTTCTATTATCAAGGCAATAACTAAGAACTAACTAAAAAAAAAAAAAAGCAAAAAACTTATGTGCGAACACGTGAAATTGGTATCACATGTAATTGGCATGTTATGGAATTTACCCACACGGAAATAACCTATATAAACATATATGTTTTAATATAGGCTTTGATATAGGTTTTTAATATATGTGACGTATATAAAATTGGCTGTTTTCCTATATTATATGTACATATACATATATATATATATATATATATATATATATGTATATATATATTTACTTCATGTAAAAATTCTTAAAAGTGCTTTTCAACAGCATTAAATTGGTTAGGACAAATGATTTCATTAAACAATTACTCAGTCAAATCAATTCATTTAACATTGTGTCAACCACTGAAAAATGCCTGAAATACAGTTTGGCTTTAAACAGCAACAGAGAATTTAAAAAAAGAAAACATGAGCACTCGTACAATACTGGTGTTGCACTAATTTGTGGTCACAAAATATAAACTTCAAACTGTAAAAAGTCAAAATTCAAAACAATATTGTTTAGAGGGATAGTTCACACAAATACGTGAATTCTGTTATTCAGTTACTCACCCTCATACCATTCCAAACCCATAAGACTTTCATTCATCTTAAGAACACAAATGAAGAGTATTTTTAATGAAATCCAGGTGCTTTCTGTCCCTTTATTGATAGTCTACGCAACTACCACTTTCAAGGTCCAGAAAGGTCCTTAGAAAAGTTAAATTCATTATAAAGGGATGTATTATTTCCCCTAAATCTGCACGTTTAATACAAGTGCCATTTTGTGATTTTTAAAAAAGCTCAAATATTAAATGTATTTTTAAAATTGTTCATGCAAGAGTCTTGGAACAATGTGTAGCCACTTGGTTGCTTTCATCTCAAACCTCGTTCAGGATTTCTTCACAGGAAAATTCTAAAATAAATGGATATGACAAAAAAATGAAATGAATGAAACTAAAACTACAGAGTAACATGCAGGTTGGAGATGGAAAAGCAGTCATACGTGTTGTCTTTAGAACCTCTGTTGGGGGCCATGAGGGTGGCACCTTCTCTTAGGGGCATCCACTTGTGAAGGCATATGTGCCAAAGTGGCAGCTTATGCAAATAACACAACCTTGTTTTTGACTTCGGAGTGGGACTTTGAGGTGGTTGGCAGAATCCTAGTGGAGTTATGCCAAGTGTCTGGGACACAAATTGATGGTGGGTAAGTCATCAGTCATGTGTTTGGTCAGTGGACTAAGAGGACAAAGGCAAGAAGTGGGCATAGTATTTGTACAGATGGGCTGAAAATTCTCTGAGTCAATTTTTTTTTAGAGGAGATAGTGCTAGGGAGAACTGGGAGGCAAGACTGAAAGCAGTGCAGGGGAAGATAGTAAGGTGGAATTCTAGGAGGTTGTCTTTGTGGGGAGGGGGGGGGTTAGAGGTGGTAAAAGCTGATATTCTCCCTAACCTAAATTACTTAGCTTACGTGTTCCCAGTTTTTTTTTTGTTTGGGAGAAAGCTAGAAAAGCTAGGTTTTCTCTTTTTTGTGAAGCTGGGGTCAAATGTACAGGCTGATGACGGATGGTGGGACAGGGGTCCGTTGTGTTCCATTGAAGATGGAGGCTATTTTCTACTCCTGGGCAGCTCGCTTAGCATCCCAAGAGAGGGAGCAGAAGGCTAGGTTTTTAGCCCAGTTTTCATTGGCTTTTCCTTTGAGGTCTTTGGGTAATTGGAGGGGAACAAGGCCCTGGTCTGTGAATAGGCCAGAGCATTATCACAGGGTGGTGGATTTCATAGTTCAATCCTTGATTTCAGAGCAGAGGAAACTGTACCTCAGACTGAGCGAAGAGCTAGTGGAAGGGGTAGATAAAGTGGTCTCACTATGTGAAGTGAGTTGGATAACGTTGCAGCCATCATATTCAACAGGCTTCTGCAAAGATCTAAACTGGTTAGCTGCACTGGGTCAGTTACCAGTGAGAGAGAGGTTGTATAGACATGTCTCGGGCAGGTCTCCAATGTGCCCAACAGGGTGTGATGAAGAGGAGACAATAGAGAATGCTTTTCAATAGAGCATTTCAATAGAGCGATTCCAAAACATATGATTACAGCACTAATCACTCTAATTTTAAAACCACACAAAGTTCCATTGCAGTGTGCCAACTACCGGTCATCGTCTCTTATAAATACAGATTTAAAAATAATTAGTAAAGCCTTAGCCATGCGGTTAGAGACTGTCATTTCCACACTAATTCATCCAGACCAAACCGGATTTATTAAAGGTAGACATGCAAAAGACAATATGTGCTGATTATTTAATATATTACAGTTAGCTAACAACACAACCTCAACACTTCACCCCAAATCACCATGTGTTATTGCTTCATTAGATGCTGAAAAGGCATTTGATAAGGTGAGTTGGCCTTTCCTTTTCGCTACACTCAAACAGTTCGGTTTTGGTGAATATTTTATAAATTGGATCAAATTATTATACAAACTCCCAATAGCATCGATCATAACTAATGGACTTATCTCTAAACCATTTCAATTACTACGAGGTACCAGGCAAGGCTGCCCACTCTCACCATTATTATTCACCCTTTATATAGAGTAGCCTCAATAGTCTTATGTTAGTCACAATTATCCATGACTATTTTTGTCTAGTTATAGTCGACGAAAACTGATGACATTTTAGTCTAGTTTTAGTCGACAAAAACTGATGACATTTAGTCTAGTTTTAGTTAATGAAAATTCTATTTTAGTCTGATAAAACTAGCTACAGTATTTGGCCAACAATGGATGCTTAGCAGTATTAGGTTACTTCCAAAATGTAACACATTATATATTACTAGTTACTGTCTCTGAATTGTAATGCGTTACACTATTTGTGCATAGTTACTTTCACCAAAATATCCACAGAAGTATGACTAGGCATTATAAAATACCAAAATGTAGTTTACTGCAGCTCATTATGCATCCAGTGGAGGGTAATGTAGGT
>NW_026129810.1:0-37500 GCF_022985175.1 Labeo rohita | reverse complement strand
GGGATCACTAATGTCAATTTCTTGGACACTTCTATATCAATTGTGGATAAATCAAATAGTCTTTTCTCTTCAAAGAAAAAAACAACACTAAGAATAGTCTCCTTCATGCTAAGAGTGCTCACCCAGTGCCCTTAAAACAAGGGTTATCCTACAGCCAGTTTTTGAGACTCCATCGTATTTGCTCTAAGAAAGATGATTTTGAGTCTAAAGCCCAGAGCCTGTATATGGATTTTAAATCATGGGGTTATCCTAATAAGTGGCTTGGAAACTTGAGAAGGTTTCTAGTTTACAAAAACATGAGGAAAGAATTTTGACTACAAAAAAAAAAAAGACTGTGAAAAAAAAGACTGTCTTGACTGTGAACACAAGAAATCTCGCAAAATCTCTTGAGACTTGAGAATAAACACCACACAACAGTCCTCTGGGTTTTCCCCACATATTGGAATTTCTGATTCGCGATCGGAGCACCTCCAATTTTCTTCCAAGCAGATTCAGTCAGTCTTAACACACCTCACACCACAGAAAATTCTGATAAAATAATCTTCAGAACCACCAAGATAATAATAGATGTAAATCATTTACACATCCCTGTACACTAAAAACCTATAAAATTGATAACTTGTAAGAGAACAGATGTTATTTATATTATCATTTGTCCATGTTCATTACTATATGTTGTCAAAACAAGTGCATTATGCACAAGAATGATTGAACACACAAGTGCTATTAGGAGACAGGTTGATAGATCTCCAAATTCTCGTCACTTTAAGTCTGCCAACCACTCTCTGTCTGACATGAAGTTCCTGGGCACAGAGAGGATTCTACCTCATAGAAGAGGTGGAGATGGAGCTAAGACGTTGTTGCAAAGGAAGGCTTTCTGGATCTTTGAACATGAATCTTTATTTCCTAAGGGTATGAATGAATTTTTGTAAAAAAAATATTATTGTTGCCTTTTATTATTATTATTATTATTATTATTGTTGTTGCTATATTTGTTGTATTTTTAATGTTTGATCTTTTTTGGAACTTGTATACTTGTAACATTCTGCTATATCAAGCTATATCCTATATCTTGGAGTTCTACTTGTGATAATTGAGGTCTACCTGAGATAATTGAATCCAGCTGATTGTCTTTAATTGTTGACCTACTTGGAAAAAGGGTGAATGTTCGTTAAGTGAGCACTAAAGATAGCAATGTATGGAGATGTCTGCTTGCTCATGTCCAACTGTTTTTAAGTCACCTGCACTTTGCACTTTTTGCACAAATGTAATTTATTAAAAAAAATGCTTTGTAGACTTTCAGTATTGCAGATTTGCTCTGGATTTGAGCCTGTGTTGAACCGCCTTGACACTGTTGACCAACACTGTACCACTCAATTACATATTCACTTTCCGTCAACTGCCCAAAAGTACGGAACCCTGACATAAACCAGGAGCTGCACGCTGCTGAAATTATTGAAATGCATGTTTTAAAATTATTTTAATTTTAATTCTAGTGGCATGTATATTAGGATTAATTTCCAATCTCTCTACAATATAATGCTATCCAATAACTACACTCAGACCCAGAGAATATGACTCATTTAGATGATCAAGGCCCGTATTTATCAAGCATCTAAGAATTACTCTAAAGAACACTGCTAAGAATTCACTAGTGTTAAAGAATTCACAAGTGTTGAAGAAAATCTTGGCTTAAAGCTGCGCTTAAAACTTAGTTATCAAGCATCTCATTTGTAATTTAAGCTGTGCCATAAACAGGATTTTGGATGATGAAATACACATGGATCAATCACTGAATATATTTCCTTATTTAAGAATGTTCTCAGATAAATTCACATAGAATGGTTATAATGTCTTATAGGGCTTTACATTCAACACACATTTGACAATATAGAATTTAAGAGAAGACATTATGGCAGTGAACTGAAGTGTCATCACAATCTTCAATTTAGGGTTTTACTGATAGACGATAGTATTGTGTATCAACAGTAGTCAGAGATATTGCCTGTTGCTGATGCCTTTGACAACAGCAAGACTACTACTACTACTACTACTACTACTACTACTACTATTACTATTATTATTATTATTATTATTATTATTATTATTATTATTATTATTATCATCATCATCATCATCATCATCATCATCGTTATCATCATTGTTATCATCATCTGTGAAAATTTGCACCTATCTTTTCTGTTGCTTCAGAAACTTGCCATGTGAGTGGCTGCAATCAGCTCCGTTGTCCGTGTCAGAGCCATAACGCACCGCTGACACATGCAATGTAAATAAGGAGTAAGCGATTTTAGTCATCACACAGAGCAGATAGTTTCACTGATTATAACGGGAGTGTTTTTTAAATATTTAATATTTATGCATGGGCAGCCTCGAATATGTTTGTCTGTTGCATAGGCTATATTTCTGGGAAATATACTCATATAATACATATTTCATATAAAGTGCAACACTGCACTTCTTGGGTCAGCGGCACATGTGTGACCCTGATCTCCCACATTGTGATAACAGAGAAACTTCACAGGTTACCGTTCAAGATGCTGAAACAGAAACACATTCTTTCTTCCATTCGGCACCAGGATTGGTTTGCAGCCATTGACCTGAAGGACCCATACTTTCGTGTCTTGGTTTTGCCTCGACACAGACAGTTTCTTCGGTTTGCTTTTGAGAGTTGGGCATATCAGTACAAAGTCCTCCCTTTCGGGGGCAAGACAGAATCCCTCTAAAACTCTTTCAGAGGCTCCTGGGGCATATGGCAGCTACAGCCGCAGTTATGCCACTCTGCCGGTTACATATGAGACTGCTTCAGCGCTGGCTGCAAGACTAGATCCCGAGATGGGCGTGGTGCCGTGGTAGGCGTTACCCCAGGTTATTGCTGCCTCTTCAGTCCTTGGTCAGACCTTGCATTTCTACGGGCAGGAAACAGACGTTGAGGCATGTTGTTGTCGTCAACACAGATGCCTCCACGATGGGCTGGGACACCATATGCAACGGGCATGCAGCTTTGGGTTCCTGGACAGGACCTCGATTGCAGTGGCACCTCAGTTGCCTCAAGTTGCTAGCAGTGCTGCTTACCCTTTGTTGATTTTGACCACTGCTGTAAGGAAGCATGTACTAGTCCGTACAGACAACATAAAGGTGGTGGCTTATATCAACCACCAGGGTGGTGTACACTCCCGTCTCATGTCACAACTTGCCCACCATCTCCTTCTCTGGAGTCATATGCGGCTCAAATCGCTGTGCGCAGTTTGCATTCTTGGAGAGCTGAATCATGCAGCCACGGAGAATGGAGACTCCACCCCCAGGTGGTCCAGCTCATCTGAAGTCTATTCGGGGAAGCCCAGGTAGACCTGTTTGCTTCCCAGGATTGCATGGCCAAGGCTCCCCTTGGCATGGACTCGCTGGTACACAGCTGGATCCAAGGCTTACTTAAGTACGCCTTTCCCTCAGTGAGCCTTCTAATCACAGACCATGTGCAAGATCAGGGAGGATGAAAAGGAGATTCTGCTGGTTGTGCCGTATTGGCCCACCTAAACTTAGTTTGCCGACCTCATGCTCCTCGCGACTGCCACTCGCTGAGGGAATACCCCTAAGGAAGGACCTTCTTTCTCAGGGAATGGGCACCAGCTGGAACCTGCACGTCTGGCTTCTGGATGGGATGTGGTAGATCTCTTTGGCCTTCCCCAGGCCATGGTAGATATCACTAAGGCTAGGGCCCCCTCTACAAGGCAGGCCTTTGCTCTGAAGTGGGGTCTGTTTATTGAATGGTGTTCCTCTCGCCGAGAGGACCCTCAGAGATGCTTGACTAGTGTGGTGTTTTTCTTCCTGCAAAAAAAGCTGGAACAGAGGCTGTCCCCCTCCACTTTGAAGGTGCATCTTGCTGCCATCACGGCCCACCATGATGCAGGGGATGGTTCATCCCTGGGGAAGCATCACCTAATCATTCAGTTCCTGAGAGGTGCAAGGAGACTAAATCCTTTCAGGTAGCACCTCATTCCCTCTTGGGAGCTAGCTGTGGTCCTTTTAGGACTATGGAGGCATCCCTTTGAGTTGCTTGATTAAGTTGAGCTGAAATATCTGTCTCTCAAGACATCGCTCCTGATTGCGCTCACTTCCATCAAGAGAGTGGTGCATGCATTCTTGGTCAACGAATCGTGCCTAGACTTTGGTCTGGCTGATTCTCATGTTACCTTGAGACCCCAGCCCAGTTATGTGCCCAAGGTTCCCACCACTCCTTTTTGAGATCAGGTGGTGAACTTGCAATCGCTGCCTCTGGAGCAGGCAGACCTGGCTTTTGTGTTGCTGTGTTCAGACTAGAAGGAGAAGTCTGTTGCTGCGTCCGATAGTGGGCTACCATCTTCCCCTCAGGTCTTTTCATGTCTCAGTATTCCCCCAGCCTTTAGTCGTTTTTTTTTTTTTCCTGGACAGATACGACAGGTTTTTGATGGCTGCTTCTTTGAATGGATGATATGCTTCTTTCATCTTTAGGCATAAACTATAGTTATGCATAGATTTTGTTATCCTAAAGCTGTGAAAATAAGTTGTTAATACTTTTATAAAGATTAACAAAGTGACAACCATCAGTAAATATTTAAAGTCTGTTTATGTATTTACATAGATGTTCAATGTGAAAGAGCTTAAAGAGAGCACACTGAGCTTACAATTTGTAATACATTTCATGTTTTTTTTTATCTATTAAAATGACAAGATTTTGCAAATAAATAATTTAGGTCATCTATTAAGTTCATACATATTTTAATATGATCAACTATTATTAACAAAATATACATATACATACATATATATATATATACACATACATATATATACACACACACACACACACACACACACACACACACACACACACACATACATATACATATACATATACATATACATATATATAAATAAATAAATAAATAAATAAATAAATAAATAATGAAATTATACATTTTTTTCCACTCTGAAGCTGTGTGATTTTCATAGTAGTGCACCCTTTAAGCTCACCTTAAATAATATGAAGTCTTACAACATAACAGCAGTGTAAAACCACAGACCAGCTATAAACTGCAAATTTATATTATGGACTTAAAAGTACAAGCCCATAATGCCTGTAAAGTAATATATTAGTCAGTCAGTTAAAGCCGGCTTCACACTACAGGATTTATTAAAGCCTAACCGTTTATGAAATCTGGTTGCAGTGCACACATAAGGAGAATTGTGGCAGATTATCTTCCCTGAAATCTTAAACATGCACACACTACAAGATTTGAAAATTGTGGCACATCACACACTACAAGATATTATTAAGATTATCATGACGGAGGGAGCGCTTCACGTGATCTTACGCAACAGATTGCCATTTCAGCAACTAATGTTTACAAATGTGTTTTTTTTTTTTTTTTTTTTTTTTTTAAATGTTAGTTAACTGTTATATGCTTTAACTGTTTTATATCTATAGATTTTACTTTAGGCAGGTTGTGATTTGAGAAGGCAAAACTGATTAAACATATGAACTCACTGTCTGCAGCTGACCGCTTGGTCGTTAATTAAATTATATATATAATTTAATTAATTATATATTTTTAAATAATTTAATTAATATATATATATTTTATAATATTATATATAATCCTGTAGTGTGAGCATATATATATATATATATATATATATGCTCACACTATATATTTATGCTCACAAAGGATATATATATATATATATATATATATATAAAATATATATATATATATATATATATATATATATATATAAATGCTCCAAAGGTTTTTCTAAATTAACTTAATTAAAAAAAATATATATATAATCACTTTGCCATTACATACAAAACTGAACTATTTTAATTGCTAAAACAGTAGTATAAGCCATTTTATGCCCCTTCTAAGAGAAGGGGAAAAAAGATGGGCTCGGGTCGGACCCGGGCCGCATGGAGCATTGCTTTCCTTGCTCCATGGGGTTGTAGTATGTTTTCAACATATTATACAGACAGTGTTACTACAAAAACATAAGCAGCAGTTTCCTCCATCTCCACTATCCAATGGACCGTACAGCAGCTGTTTTGCGGTCGCGCATTGGCTGTTGTGAAAGTACTGATGTAATCATAGCCGTTATCATCCCGATTTAAAATCCTGAATAATCAAACATGTTTGATATGATCGGGGCGGCCCTGATTTGTGTGAGAGCAGACCGGGAGGTGTAAGATTCGATCTGTGAGGGTCTCACATTACCAGATAATTTGAGCCAAACATCGGGATCGATCGAGGTGCTCGACAAGATTTTTGCTCCGATTCTAAGGAGGGGAAAATCGGGGCAAAATCGGGCTAAAAATCCTGTAGTGTGAGCCCGGCTTAAGTCTAAGACTAGTTAAAACCATTGCAGAGAAAGCAGATTTCTGTTAATCTGGTTTAAAGGGCAATTTTAGTCTAGGACCAATCTTAATCTCTGTCCGAGAAACCGCCCTAAGAAGCTCTAGATGGGAGATTAATATGTAATGATGTAAAATTAGACAGTATTTATTTTTGTGTGATTAATGTATATTTCCCCACAGATCGACAAGGTCAACATAAAGTAGATACGCCGGGGTACAGTTGGTCTAATGGCTGTACTTATTTCAGAATGGATTCTTTATTTCATCTCAGTTAACAATGTTGAATTCTCAAGTACACCCAACATTCTTTTGAGATGATGCTAAAGTTCTTCATAAAAGAGGGTGAAAGAATAAAAAGCCTCAGTTTATAAATCATATCAAAAGAAACTGCAATTCTATAATACGGCTCATTTATGTTTTAATTTTACCGACAATATCATGAGATTCAAAGAGTAAGTTTATACTGACCAAATTAGATTTTTTTTCAAATAAAAAGTAGAATACAACATATTGTATCAAATGACAAATGCACTTGCTATTTTTTTCCAAATCAGTTATTGATGAATGAGGGGGGAAAAAAAAGGATAGAAATTGAATGTCATAGCTCATATAATACTTATCACAAAGACAATGATTAACACTAGGAAATATATTTTAATAAAAATACTGGAGCCAGAAATTAATTACATATCAACATGAACAACAACTAACCAACACTGATGGAGAACTGAGGACTTATAAGGATGAACCAAACCAATGAACTAATGAGGTAATTAACAATACAACAGGTGGACACAATGAACTAATTGAACACAGGAAAACGAGGTCAAACCCACAACACAATGGAAACACAAAACATACATGTTACAAAGAGAGACAATGCTGGCAATGTTTAAAGAAAGTTTTAATCCAGGAATTTTCCCCCTGACAAAGACAGGGTATTATTTCCTTGTTATTAAAGAAAGGCTATAATCTGATCTAAAGAACTGGCACCCTTATCACTTTATATGGACAACCTCACCCTTCTACTCATGAATAATCAGCATTATAGTTATGTAATGTTTTATGATAGCTACTGGAATGAAAATGAACAGATATAGACTGGTCAGAACCTAAGCAAAATTTTGATTTGGAAAAATCAAGACAAAGCCATTAAAATACTAGGAATGGTGTGGTGTAAAGATATGGAGGAAAGGAATTGAAATTTCAGATTACATCAAACTGAGTGAAAAATAATGGGAAGAAAGAAATTTCACTCTTATGGTGCGTTTCCACTACAGTGTCAAAGCTACGCTCAGTGTCGCCAGCAACACTACAATGCCACTGCTTTGGGGCATGTGAAATTCAGAGCATGCCTCTGAAAACAATGTTTACACCCCGTTTGCATTTTATCTCCTTCTTTTAACGGCAATTCACAAACGAAACACTCTATTGGCATCATCTAGGGCGCCGTAGTATATAATGAAAGCATACAAAGTGCATTTACTTTTGCATGACATGTTTAATGATATGTGATTTCAGCTCAATAATCCACCAGTTCCGCAAACACTCGGGAACATACGTCAACCCTAACTCTAAGGCCCAACCATTTTGACGCTCTCAACACTTTCTCCGTGCTGCTTTCAATCCCATAATACACCGTTTAAGGTCAACTTTCATAGGAATGAATTGAAAATGCTCACTTCGCCGCACTCGTTACATGCCAGTGGAAATGCACCATCTGGGGTAAGGTGTAAAGAATTTAGATCATAGCATCTCTTACTAATGTAGCAACAACCTTGTCTGTCCCAATAAGTCTTCTAAATTCACTGAAGAAAAGGTTTTTTTTTTTTTTACAGAATTCTGATCAAGAAAAGTTGAAACTTAAAAAAAAAAGGACAGCATTTGAAAAAAAGTCTTCGAAGACCGCATTTGAAGTGCGATTGCATTACAGCAGCACTATGTACCAATTCATGATACACCCTCTGAAGGCTGCTTTTGAAGGTCGATTGCATCATTGCAGTGAGCCAAAGGCTGCTGCAGTTCGAATGCGAGGTGACAATGATATTTATATTTGAAGAACGTGATGGTGAGAATTTAGTGGTGGCTGAGAAATTCAAATTTGTTAGTGTTGCATTTTAATTAACTTATTTACCTAGCGAAACAAGTGTTAAAAGGCAGGGGTCTTTCTTAAAAAATGTGAACTTGTTACCTCTGCGAGACTTAATTTGTTAGGTGGTCTGAGGCTAAATTTCTTCTAAAATTGATATTGTTTTAGAAAGCAATGAGCAGACAACTCACTTTTTTTAAAACGAGGGATGAGAACAACCATTTATGTACTGGCCATTGATTTTACCAAAAACTTGACCAGTGTAGCTTGGAGGTAAGGCAACAGACCATTTGTAATCTTTCCACTATGGTCTCCTGTGTATTATAACAATTAGCCGTCACCCTACACTAGGACTGCGGGATAAATCGCATGCAATACTCATATGCATCTTGTCAATAAAGCCGGTTCTGTAATCAGTAGTAAATCTCCATTATGTGTGTGCTTTCAGATAGAGCAACATTCACTACACAGAGCTGTTGTTCGCTGACAAGCTACGCAAAACTGTGTTCATAATTCATCAATATTATGAAACTGCACTGCGTTAAAAAAGTTGTTTGTGTAGCTTCTCAGTGAACGACGGGCCTGTGTAGTAAATGCTGCTCCTTCTGAAAGCATGTGAAAATACCACATTTAATAACATTTTTTTTACTCCAAACTCACTTCATAACGTCAGTCGAGTGTTTGAAATAAATTCTTCGGTGAGATGATGTGGCTTCTTACACAAAATAAGGTTCACAAGATATTTCATAGCCTGTATCACTGCTTAGAATACTGTCGATTAGCATTGCATTATCATATACTTTATTATAATTAAAATTATAATAAGAATTATAATAAGAACACACAGAAAAATCATATATTGTCATAGACCTGTGTTTATTAGTCATGATGAATCAATGAAACCCGTTAAATCATCTGTTCATTCAGCTGCAGTGATCGGGATTTCCTGGATTTCTTCTGCGGGGTGTATTTGGCATTTACATACGAGATTGCACTCTGGTCTTAGGATGGAGATTTACTACTGATCACTGAACCATGCTTCACTGACAAGATGTGCACATAAATATTGCAGCTTTTGCCTAATATCAATTGTGATATCATTGCGATTTATTGTTATTTATCATGCGGCCATACCCTACATAAAGCCCACAAACAATAACACATCCAGTATATAAGGCAATAGTCTTTCACTTTGTGTTTTTGTAGTGCTGTCATGCAAGATACTGTATGTATACAAATGGTTTAACTTGAGCATTTAAGTATTTTGTATGCATGTCCTGCTGTGTCTAATATTAAGATTGCACCCCTGTTTTAATATTTTTATATAATGGTTTCTGTTTTCTCTTGTTTTAGGACAATTGTGGAGAAAATGGGCCTGCTGGGGAAGGTTACTCACTTGCAGGCCAGAAAAAGGGAGAAAATAAATCTAAATAAAAAATACAAAGTAAGCAAGTTAATACACACATCTTTGCTGGTATTCATTGTGGTGGTGTTGTTGTTGTTGTTGTTGTTGTTGTTGTTAATGACGTGATGTTGTAATGCTGCTAGAGCATTTACGGTAGTTTTGTGTCAGACTGACCACTGCGCATGTGCATAACGGGTGTCTGTACATTCTGGAAAGGTAAAGGGATGAATCACTCTACCAACATGTGTCTCTCTTTGTTTTATTTATTTCCTTTCTTTTTGTGACCTGAGTTGGATGCTTGCCTGTGTACATTTTTTCTCGCTCTGTATGTGGACAAATGTGACAACCCTGGAGCCCTGGAGGCTGGTGCAGGGCAGACACAGGAGGGAGAGGTGGTATGCCTCCAGGGCGGATCAGGGAGCTCGGGGAGCCATAGTGGAGCGTACAGTCCGGGATGCCATGGAGGATCAGCCATGGTCAAGTAAATAGTCCAGGCGGCCATGGAGGATGAGGGAGCTCAGGAAGCCATGGCCGAGTACACAGTCCTGACGGCCATGGCGGATCAGGGAGCTCGGGGAGCATGGCCGAGTACACAGTCCAGATGGCCATGGTGGGTCAGGGAGTTTGGGAAGCCATGGCTGAGTACACAGTCCGGACGGCCATGGCGGATCAGGGAGCTCGGGGAGCCATGGCCAAGTACACAGTCCTGGTCAGGGGGGTAGCCCCCCCAAAATTTTCTTGGGGGAACTTAGGGTATTGTCAGCCCGGGAGAGTACAGGACGGGAGGCGCCGGCTCTGGAGGGCGCTCGGGCTCTGGACGACTGGACGGGCCCAGCGAAGACTTGGGAGGTCTGGACAGGACCAGCAGAGATGAAGGAGGTCTGGACGGGACCAGCAGAGATGAAGGAGGTCTGGACGGGGAAGATTAGAATCTTCCACATCGACATAGAAATTGGAATTACAAAGAGTAAGGACGTAGTTGATAAATTCCGCTACGGGTCTGCAGCAATCGTCAGGAGTTACAGAACTGAACAACTGGTCATCTTTTAGCCCCATCTGAAAACCCGCGTTAATCATCGCATCGCTCCAACTCACCAGGTGTACTACACTCAGGAATTCCTCTCCGTACTGCTCCAATGGCCTCTTTGCCTGCTGAATGTTCATCAAAAATTCTTCAGCCCAGAACATCTTGTTTTTGGGTCGGTTATTCTGTCACAAGGCGTCATGTGCGGGGATGAGGAGTAGGGACGAGGAAATCAGGAACATGCAGTTTATTATTATAATCCAAACAATGGAACAGGAACGAACAGGAACAGCAGAAAATCCACACGCAACACAACTGAAAAGACGTTAGAATGACTTAAAGATATGGAGTGACTTACAATAACCGACAACCAAACGGGGAACTCAACCAAACTTAAATACACAGGCTAATCAGAGGAGGACAGGTGTGATCGGGTAAACAATGACATAGTAATTGAAAACAGAATAGGAAAGACCAAATAAGGGCATACACAAGGAGAAACCACAGAAACAGTCCACAGGGGTGTGACATACACTATAAATCCATTTTGATTAATTTGAGTAAAAATGTGTTTTCTTTACCAAGAAAGTGGTAAGATGAAAACCAATATTTTCTGTTTTAAACTTTCACATAGCATCTTTAGGTTATAGTAACATTAAAAATTAAAATCCAAATTTAGATTTTTCAAAGATTTATTATAGAAACTGATTATTTTTTCCCAAAATTCAATAAATCCATTAGGGGTCCACGCTTTCTTTTCTTTTTAGAGAAAGTATAAGTGATGGAAAGAGATGGCATAAGTGCAATGAAATTCATAAACTCTTGTTAAGATTAATGTTTTAAATATACGATTTTGAACATAGAAATATTAAATGATTTTAATAACTAAAAAGCAGATAAAAATAAAAATGAATACTGCCAGTAGGTGGTGGTAAGTCACTGATTTAATTTCTGATTCATATCATTCATTTGATTTGTTGTGACTTTGTTTCAAACTATTTTTGATGATGAAATAGAGCAAAATCAGGCAATAGTGTTAAGTCACTTAATATTAACTTCTTGTTTATTTAACTGTTCTATTAAATCAATATCTCATTTACAAACTCCCTTAAAAATCATTAAAAGACATCACTCATCTTAGTTCATCATCACAATCTCACAAATTTATAATTAACGAAACTCTATACACGGCACAATGAATCTCTTATTTACACTCTCTCTACACTTTATGAAAGGATTCGTCAGATATGTCTGTGATACATCACTCAGCGTTGAAAACTACGATGTGGGGTGTATTCAAAGCGCCACCTCTACTGCTTACAGTGTGTGAAATGCTCCGCTGTGATTGGCTGAGCGGATGCATGGCATTTTGCAGAGAAGGGAGACTGGCATTTGTCTCGCTTTGGGAAAAAGGGAGAAAACATGACTGAATAACATGCCAGATATCGCATTTTGCGTAAAATTAAAAACTGCCTTTTCAATACTGACCAGATACAATACTGATTTTGGCAGCAACTCAATTTTGTAAAAAAACAGTGTTTGTCGCGTTTTGGAACCAAACTCTTCCTATATATGCCCACTTTATTAGTATTTAAATAGTATATGTTTATGTTGAACATTATTCTTGTTCAGATGGCGCTGTATTAATCAGTATATGAAACGTGTTTCTGTTGCTCATGAAAACGCTTTTGAAAAGTCTGTGTATTTGACAAATATTGCATTTAATTCACTTCATCTGTGATAGTGCTTGCAAACACCGTGAGAGCTTCACTAATGAGAGCAAAAAGTGTCCGACTTGACTCCTCCATTTTCAACTCCACCCACGACTGCTCTTGGTTGCTCTTGTTGATCGCCGTCTGTAGCCGTAGTTCAAGTCGAACACACCTGTTGTCTGTGGTAGTTTAGTCTGTGTGTGTTCATGCATTCAGGGGGCATGGATTTTTTCTATTGCACCTTTAAAAATGTCTATGTAGTTCACTTACGTAAGGTACAAAGGTGTGGTGCACCTCCAGTGATTGCAGGAAGTTGGTCCTGAACCTGGTCTTCATCATCCCAAAAGCATGCTCTATAATGGAACGCACTCTGGAATGATGGACATTAAAACACTGGGCTCCCACACCTTGTACTGGCCTGTTGTAGGGAGTGTTGGTGTCAGATACATGGGTACCCTCCGTCTGCCAAAATAAAGTGCCCTGGAGAGGGGTACACTGACCTACTGTACAGTGGGCTGTGACGGAGCACTAAAGCAGCCCTGATGGTCACAAACAGCCTGCAGGATAACAGATGGAAACAGTTTCCCATTCCTGTAGCACTGACCACCCCCTTATCTGCCCCCAGAAGGACAGTTTCCAATACTCAAGGGAACTGTATAAGTTACAGGAGAAATGCAGATGGAAGGACAAATAGAGTTGGAAGAAAAGCAAACAGGGTTGGATGTAAAACCAAAAAAGCAACTGGGTAAAAAGAATGAGAAATATTTACCTTTAGATTGTTATAAACAGGCACGCATAGCATTAGAAAAAATGAAAACACACTGTGAAGGAAAATTAACCAGAGAGGAAGCATTAGAAGAGGTGAGAAGAAAAGATAAGGAAATTGAGGAACAAGCAGAAGCTACAGAAGCAGAAATAGGGAGGAAAATCAAAGAAACAGAAAAATTAATACAAGATGCAGATAAATTGGCAAGAGATAAAAGTAAGCTATTAGACAGTAAAGAGGAAGAAAGTGAAGAGGAGGAGTCTTTATTTGATGGAGGAAAATGGGAACAGGGAAGAGAAAAAGGAACACTTAGACCACTGGCTGCACAGCTTCCAATTTTAACCCTCTGGGGTCTGAGGGTGTTTTGGGGCCCTGGAGAAGTTTTGACATGCCCTGACATTTGTGCTTTTTTCAGTATCTTAAAAACATATTCATGGCTAAAGTCTGGCTACACTGTAATCAGCACAAACTAGGCTACAATAATATGTAAGCTGTAACGCGGAGTGAAAGACGAGAGGCGAGCGGATCCACTTGCGAGCTTTTATTAGGACGAGACAAAGACATGGTCGTACAGGCAGGGTCAAAACAGGAGCAGACAAGTATATAACAGGCAAGATGAAGAGAATAATCCAATAACGATAGATAGTCCGAAAAGGCAGGCAGCGAACAGTCGAAAAACGGGGGAGCCAGGCAAGAGAACAAAGAAGTCAAGTCAAGTCAAGTCACCTTTATTTATATACCGCCTTTAACAATACAGAATTGTGACAAGGCGGCTGTACAGTATTAAATAGGAAACAGTACATCAACAATGCCAAAGGCAACATTAAACACTCACATTATAGGTAAAGGTAGTTAATCAAAAACAATAAAATAAAATGCAATATTGTGTTAAGAGAAAGTGTCCCCAACTAAGCAAGCCAGAGGCGACAGCGGCAAGGAACCAAAACTCCAAAACTCCATCCAAATGGAGAAAAAAACCTTGGGAGAAACCAGGCTCAGTCGGGGGGCCAGTTCTCCTCTGGCCAAAGTTCCCGTGGTCTTGTGCCGACAGCCGTCTAGGTGATGTGGTCTTTAATGTGGATCCGTCTCTGGGGCTCATCTAGTTGATGTGGACTCCGCTGACATTCAGGGCTGTAGAGGTCGTCTCTAGGTGCTGATCCACCGTCTGGGCTGGGTTCGGACTGGATCCGGGGGACTGCAGTGACCATCTGATCTGGATACGGACTGGATCTGGTGGTTAATGTGACCTCGGAATAAGAGAGAAACAGACTAATATTAGCGTAGATGCCATTCTTCTGACGATGCACCGAGTACATCGGGTGTTATGGGAAGTGTTCCCGGTTCCGGTTGACCTAATTAGTGCAGCCTAACAATCCTTAACGGATTTGAATTATAAGAATGTGGATTTGTTATGTGTAAGCAAGGTTAAAGAGATGGGTCTTTAATCTAGATTTAAACTGACAGAGTGTGTCTGCGTCCCGAACATTGTAGGGTAGATTGTTCCAGAGTTTGGGCGCTAAATAAGAAAAAGATCTGCCGCCCGCGGTTGATTTTGATATTCTCTGTATTATCAAATTGCCAGAGTTTTGAGAACGCAGCGGACGTGAGGGACTATAATGCGATAAGAGCTCACTCAGGTACTGGGGAGCTAAACCATTCAGGGCTTTATAAGTAATTAGCAAGATTTTAAAATCTATACGATGTTTAATAGGGAGCCAGTGCAGTGTAGACAGAACCGGGCTAATATGATCATACTTTTTGGTTCTAGTAAGAACTCTAGCTGCTGCATTTTGGACCAGCTGGAGTTTGTTTATTAAGCGAGCAGAACAACCACCCAATAAAGCATTACAATAATCTAACCGTGAGGTCATAAACGCATGAATTAATGTTTCAGCATTTGACATTGATAGCATAGGTCGTAGTTTAGATATATTTTTGAGATGGAAAAATGCAGTTTTGCAAATACTAGAGATGTGGTTTTCAAAGGAAAGATTACCATCAAATAGCACACCTAGGTTAGAACTAGGAACTTGGAACTTGGAACTAGAAACAAGGAAACTAGGAAATGCAGACGCTCCAACAGCAAAACAGTCCTGGGGAGCGGTGGGAGGGCCAGGAGACTGAGGCAGAACCGGTAGGGAGGAAGCCCTCCAGGGCAGAGCAGGAGGCGCCGGAACCCTCCAGGGCGGAGCCGGAGGCGGAGCAGGAGGCGCAGGATCCCTCCAGGGCGGAGCAGGAGGCGCAGGAGCCCTCCAGGGCGGAGGTGGAGCAGGAGCCCTCCAGGGCGGAGCCGGAGGCGGAACAGGAGGCGCAGGAGCCCTTCAGGGTGGAGCCAGAGACGCCGGAGCTCTCCAGGGCGGAGCAGGAGGCACAGGAGCCCTCCAGGGCGGAGCAGGAGGCGCAGGAGCCCGCCAGGGCGGAGCAGGAGGCGCAGGAGCCCTCCAGGACAGAACAGGAGGCAGAGCAAGAGGCGCCGGGGCCCTCCAGGGCAGAGCAGGGACCTGCGTCATGGGCTGGGACCTGGGGAGAGCAGGGATAGAGTAGATAAACAGAAGAGCAGGAGGGGCAGGAGCCCTCCAGGGCTGAGCAGGAGGCACCGGGACCTTCCAGGACGGAACCGGATGCAGAGCAGGAGGCGCCGAGGCCCTCCAGGGCAGAACAGGGGGCGCCAGGGCCCTCCAGGGCTGAGCAGGAACCTGCATAATGGACTGGGACCTGGGGAGAACAGGGACAGAGGAGGCAGACAGAATAAAGTAACCCTTGGCTTGTGAAGATCAATGACCTTACTTGACTCAGGAACCACGGCTGTGACCTTGCTTGACTCAGGAGGAGCGGCCCTGACTTCACTTGGCTTGTGAAGATTAATAATGACTTTACTTAGCTCAGGAACAACAGCCTTGACGTTGCTGGACCTGGAAGCTTGACTGGACTTGGCAGCTTGACTGGACTTGGCAGCTTGACTGGACTTGGCAGCTTGAGCTGTAGCCTGACTTGACTCTGGAGCAGCGGCTGAAGCTTGACTTGGCTCTGGAATAACAGCAGCAGCTTGACTTGGCTCATGAGGATCTGCGGTAACCTGGCTTGGCTCATGGAGATCCGCTGTAACGGGACTTGACTCATGAACAACATGGCTTGACTCAGGAACAACAACTGTAACGTGACTTGACTCGTGGGGAACAGCTGTGACTTGGCTTGACTCATGGAGAACGACAGCTGTGACCTGGCTTGACTCATGGAGAACGACAGCTCTGGCTTGACCTGACTCTGTGTCTTGACTTGACTCAGGGGTAGCCGCCGCGACATGAAGGAGCGCCACTTTAGCTGCCCATACCGTCATTAGGGGTGTGTCCAGCACGTGGGCCATCATGACCACAGGTGGCGTCCGGGTGCTGACCACAGGTTCTGGGATGGCGGCCATCTTGTGGCATGGCTTGGAGACAGCGGCCATCTTGTGAACAGGCTTGGGGATGGCGGCCATCTTGTGAACAGGCTGTGGGGTGACGGCCATCTTGTGCAGTGGCTCTGGCGTGGCGGCCATCTTGTGCAGTGGCTCTGGCGTGGCAGCCATCTTGTGCAGTGGCTCTGGCGTGGCAGCCATCTTGTGCAGTGGCTCTGGCGTGGCAGCCATCTTGACAGTGCTTGACTCGGGAATGATGGCTGTAACTTGACTTGAGACAGAAGTGACAGCTGTAATTTGACTTGACACAGGAACCACAGTAGTAGCTTGACCTGACACTGGAAACACAGCTTTAACTTGACTTGCCTTAGGAAGAGCAGCTCTGACTTGACTTGATGCAGGAAACACCGCTGCAACTTGACTTGACTTGGAAACTTGACTTGACTCAGGAAACACAGCTGCAACTTGGCTTGACTTGGAAACTTGACTTGACTCAGGAAACACAGCTGCAACTTGACTTGACTTGGAAACTTGACTTGACTCAGGAAACGCAGCTGCAACTTGACTTGACTCGGAAACTTGACTTGACTCAGGAAACACAGCTGCAACTTGGCTTGACTTGGAAACTTGACTTGACTCAGGAAATGCCGCTGCAACTTTATATGGCTCTGATATGGCAGCTGTGACGTGACAGGGCTCTGGCGTGGCAGCCATCTTGTGCAGTGGCTCTGGCGTGGCAGCCATCTTGTGCAGTGGCTCTGGCGTGGCAGCCATCTTGACAGTGCTTGACTCGGGAATGATGGCTGTAACTTGACTTGAGACAGAAGTGACAGCTGTAATTTGACTTGACACAGGAACCACAGTAGTAGCTTGACCTGACACTGGAAACACAGCTTTAACTTGACTTGCCTTAGGAAGAGCAGCTCTGACTTGACTTGATGCAGGAAACACCGCTGCAACTTGACTTGACTTGGAAACTTGACTTGACTCAGGAAATACAGCTGCAACTTGGCTTGACTTGGAAACTTGACTTGACTCAGGAAACACAGCTGCAACTTGACTTGACTTGGAAACTTGACTTGACTCAGGAAACGCAGCTGCAACTTGACTTGACTCGGAAACTTGACTTGACTCAGGAAACACAGCTGCAACTTGGCTTGACTTGGAAACTTGACTTGACTCAGGAAATGCCGCTGCAACTTTATATGGCTCTGATATGGCAGCTGTGACGTGACAGAGCTCTGTTTTCGCCGCCATCTTGCAAATGGGCACCGCAGTCGCCGCCATTTTGTGCACGGGCTCTGTTGTCGCTGCTGTATCATGAACGCGCTCCTACGCGGCCGCCATCTTGTGAACGGGCGCAGCTGTCGCCGCAATTAGAGGAGCGCTCTCCGCAGCCGTCGCCATTGCTTGAGCGCGCTCCTGCACGGCCGCCATTTCACGAGCGATCCAGGCGGCAAACGTGTTTGTGGGATCGTGCTCCGGCATGACCGCCAACCTGTGGGTGGGACGCGCGGTCGCCTTTACCGTGTTGTCGCGTTCCCTCTCTGCGACCCCCACGGTGCATGGCGAACCCACACACGACAACGCAAAGTTCAAAAATGCAGCCAGAGATGAGCGCGGACCCTCGCGTCTCAGCCTCGCCTTTAAAGGCTTATTTATGCCATCACAAAAGATCTCAATAATTGTGCAGTCCGGGAGGGTGGAATAATTGGCAATGGCCAGAAACTCACGGATGTGTTGTTCTAGTGTGCATGGTCCTTGTTTTATCCTGAAAAGAATTCTGTCTGTGTCCATATCTGAATGTCCGGGGGTGAAGCTGCTGGATCCTGTGGTGACGGAGTATTCTGTAACGCGGAGTGAAAGACGAGAGGCAAGCGGATCCACTTGCAAGCTTTTATTAGGACGAGACAAAGACATGGTCATACAGGCAGGGTCAAAACAGGAGCAGACAGGTATATAACAGGCAAGACGAAGAGAATAATCCAATAACGATAGATAGTCCAAAAAGGCAGGCGGCGAACAGTCGAAAAACGGGGGAGCCAGGCGAGAGAACAAAGAACTAGAAACTTGGAACTAGAAACAAGGAAACTAGGAAATGCTAACAATGGAAACACAACAGTAACAACTCACAATACTCCGTGGTTTGCAAGGGGAAAGACCGGGGCTTTTATAGCGCCGCTGATTGGTCGCGGATGAGGTGCAATGGCTGATGAGGAATGTAGTCTGGGGTGTAGTACAACAGTCAAAGTGTGATAATGGGGTGAGAGTGACATCTGGTGGTGAGCGGACAGCAGGACACGACCAGATTCGTGACATAAGAATGAATGTACATGTTTGTGTTTTTGAGAAAACAACGTTTATGGGTGGTTAGTGAAAAACTAACATTTTTAAGTCACTGAAATAAGGCCATGAAACACATTCAGAACATTAGTTCACAAGAATTTTGAGAACTGGATGCGGTAGGCTAGAGTTTTTTCAACAAAATGATGTGAAAATCATCTCGTTCACTCATTCAGAGAAAACAATATATTTATGTAAATTTTCTAAGACATGTTTTGTGATCGAAAGGGAATATGCGAAGGAGTGGCAATGACCCATGAATATTTAGCAATTCACACCTGAGAGACAAAGAGCCCTCCCTAATGGCCCATCAATGACACTGTGACTGTCAGGTAAGAAACAATGAGAGATTCAAAGAATGGAGTTTTAGATTATTTTTAGGTCAAATACACACAACTGAACACCCTGATCTAACCACAGAGATGTGAAAAGACTTTGTGTAGTTTCTGTGTTTTCTGAATTCTGTTCAACAAGTGAAAAAAGTAAATCATACCTGATATCTCTAAACTCATCATCAGTAGTCAAGGAACTTTTTTTTTACACTAGAATATGTGTAGTTGAACATCTGATGTTACTACAGCGCTCTCAGTTTGACAGACAGCAGGATTCATCTGTTGTGCAGGTATCAGCTCACTAAAAACAAACAACATAAGAAAAACATCTGTGAGCATGTTAATATCAGGAGCATATATATATATATATATATATATATACATATATATACATACATATATATACATACATATATATATATATATATATATATATATATATAGCGTATGAGTTTGTAGCCATAGACTCGCGCATTTGTACTAACGCAAAAAGGACATTTTATATCTATACATAAGTAATAATTATTGTTTTTCACGTTAAACATCTATTCGAGAACAGAGTATTGATAAACATGGTCTAAACATACACTCAATGTAAACACTCATATTGCATCCTATTGTTATACGACAAATAAATAACTAAATAATATGATCTTTAAGTCATAAACATAAGCATGCTTTGTATGTATTATACAATACAAATACGTTTTATATTTGGGAAACTATATTATTATTGTTAAGCGTAAGTGTAAACACTATTATCTTTATATTGCATCGTTTTCTATTGTATAGAACGTTAAAAAACATCCTGGCGTCGTGAGACATTTTGATGCAATGAAATGAAACATACTTCATGATGTTTCACTTGCTGTAATCATGAATTATAGTTTGAAAAAAAGTCTTAACTAGTAAAATGTGTACAAGTTATGTCACAGTAACACAATAACAACTAACGCAAGCAGGCTAATAAAACAAAGACTTACGTAAATATCTCCTCTGATGGATCGCGCCGTGTGTCACGTCGTGTTCTTCCTCTGAATTCTTATTCCTCATAGCGCATCTTTTTCCAGAAAGGACAAGTAGCCCAGGGGGCTGTTCCATAAACCAAGATTAGAGTATAAGCCAGGCTTATTTCGGTTAGTCAGGCTTACTTTTGGTAGATTCGGTTTCATAAATTAAACTTAAAAAAGTTCAAACTCAGTTACCCCGGCAACTTATGCTGGCAAATTAACCTGGTCCGGGGCAGGCTAACTGTCAGGCTAAATCTGAGTTCAGGCTTAACGAACATACCATTTATACTCACCTGCTGGTAATTCAATGTCATTTTATTTTACTTAACCACTATTAATAATTTTTTTTTTTAAATAAATAAATAAGGAAATGTACTTTACTAATAAATGTAAGAAATTATAAGGTATAAATACACTAAGAAATGTTCAAAACTTGTGTGTTTAATTGGTGAGTTTGGTTAATGAGTTTGGTAATTAATTAATTAAAAGTATATAAATAGGGAGCTGAACTCATTTCCAAACTTAACTATGGCGTGTCCTTTCATAGATGAGGTGGTGGATGAGGGAGCTATAGTCTTGCGGAGGGCATTTCAAAGAGAGAGAACTTTCAGAGACAGGTCAGACCCATTGGCTTTTAATGACAGCTACCTGTATGAGCGATATAGGTTCTCAAGAGATGGGATTGCATATATTTGTAGATTACTAAGCCCACACATTGAAAATAATACACGCCGCAACAGAGCGCTCACAGTCCCACGGACGGTGTGCATTGCACTTTGCTTTTTTGCCAGTGGAACATTTTTGTATACAGTTGGAGATGCAGAGAATATCAGCAAAGCATCAGTTTGCCGCTCTGTACGAACTGTGTACCTTTCTTTAAAAAGACTACTCAATGTGTTCATCACATTCCCTGGCCACAAAGCTATTCGTACCATTAAACATGACTTTTATGGAATAGCTGGTAAGTTCAAATAACTCTATAAAACATGGAAATATTTCTTGACTGTTGATTTTACATGGGACATTTTTAAAACAAACAAATAATTTTCCTAGGTTTCCCAAATGTTATCGGTGCATTGGACTGCACCCATGTGCGTATTAAGTGTCCGTCTGGTCCACATGAAGCGGACTTTGTGAATAGGAAATCAGTACACAGCATCAATGTACAGGTACGGTCCCACTGAGATGATATTGAAGGCTATGCTCTAGCACTGAGTGTTCTGTACTAAGCTGGGCACCAGTGTTTAGTTCATTGCAATTAAAATGTAGTGACCTACAGGTTTAATTTATTTTAGATGATTAGTGATGCAGATTGCATCATCACAAATGTAGAGGCCAAATGGCCAGGCTCTGTGCATGACTCCAGAATCTTTAGAGCCTCATCTCTCTACCAGCAACTAGCAAGAGGTATGCTAGTAATCACTTAAATCGCAAAAAGTCTTACAAAAAAAAAAGAAGAAGAAGAAAAAAACTACATTATATATCTATATATATTCATTCATTCTGTCTATGCAGGAGAATTCTCAGGAGTTTTGCTGGGAGACAAGGGATACTGTTGTGAATTTTTTTCTTAGAGACCAGGAGACGTTTTTGGATATCTTGAAGCAGAAGTTTCTCTTTATTCAGATACTCGCTGCTCTGCACTGCAGTCTTCAAAAAGTCGTCTTAAGGCAGTGATACATTGTAGTTTATATACATTTAGGGGGCAGTGCTTAGATCTGGAGACAAAGCACCTGGGTGACAACCCCAAACAAAGCATGCAAATGAAGTATTCAGGTATAGCAGCCTGCACCATTTACACCAGTCCTAATCCAATCATCATAACTACTCAAAGACTGGGCAGAGGTACCAAGAGCCATTACAAACAAAAGGTGAACATCTCAGTTATCTGGCTCATTAGACTTACAATAAGAGAACAGGAACTGGCAGGAACCTCTTGCTACAAACTTTGCTTGAGAGAATCATTTGTCTGATGTCATCATATTTACCTTAAATGCTAAATACAATGTACTGCACCTTAGGTTTTCACGTGATGCTATGTCAGAACGTAGGATCAGCATATTTTAAACAGTTTCTTAAATTTGTAATCCTTCAATACCCATGCCTGCCTTACCTCTTGACTCCCTATCAGGAGCCCCAGACAGAGGCACAGCACCGCTACAACATTGCCCATGCACGCACAAGAGGTCGTATAGTGATGGCATTGGGGCTAATAAAGTCAAGGTTCCAGTGCCTGAAGCACCTCAGAGTGACTCCACCTAGGGCATGTGACATTGTAGTTGCTTGTGTAACATAACATTGCTTGTCTGAGGAGAGAGAGGCAACCAAGGATTGTTGAAGAGGAAGACTGGGGCAATGAAGCAGTATTGGAAGAAAACGAAACAGGCAGACTTATACGAGACACATATGCAAATAATTATTTTGCTTAATATGGTCTAAACCATGTGTAGCCTTTAAAATTTTCCACTGGCCCCTCAACTTTCTCTTTAGTTGAACAAACACACAGAAGTCAAAGTATTTAATGTGATTTGTCTTTATTCAGAGTGAATCTGCCTGTTAGGGGTGATAACACACAAATAAATGTTGTGGAAAGTGATCAAAAAGGTAATGTTTTTTTTTTCTTTTCCTTTTTTTAAAAATGGTAGTTCTACTTGCATTTTTCTGTAGCTGTTGAATTTCCAGCTCCAACTTCCTCATCTTCAGTTTTTTATACTGGATGTCGATATCAATAGCTTCCATTTGTTTAAGGAGGTAGCGTTTATACACTCCTTTTATGTTTTCTGGGTTCTGTAGCAACATAGATTTAAGTTATTTCATTGAATACTCTTGGCACATTGTTTTCATTTCTTAATACTCACTTTGTCACATGTGGTCCCAGACTGAGAGGGCTCTAGAACAGTGTCAGCATCCTGAAAACACATTATGATCATTTTATCACACAAGTACACTTTTTAATATTCAATACAGTATCGCATGGAACCTGTGACTACCTCAGGCCTCTTTGAACATACAGACACAGTCTCCTCATCCTCCTCAACTGATGGGCCTTCTCCCTGTGATCACTGATTAAACTCAGTTAAACTCATTAGCTTACATGGCTGATTTAAAAGGTCTCATACTCACAGGCAATATGATGTCTGGTGGATCCATAAAGCATACAGAATCTTTTGTCACTATAAAATCAAACATGATAGAAAAAATATATTTTTTTTACCAAAATGCACCATTACAGTAGCACAAGTACCTCTACGTGACATTACTGCTATGATGTACTTAGGCTTACAATGCCTAAGGAAGGAGGAAATCAGTTAGTCAGGAGGGAATGATGATAATAAAACACACACACACCTTTTATATACTCACTCCTTATACTACGTGATATCATTTTAGATGATGTCCCCCCCTCTATTCCCTCAAGGACGGGCCTCCCTTTATTAATTTCCAAAGCCAGCTCCTCTGCAGGAGTGAAGCTGGCTGGTGGTGGCCCTCCCCCAGTGCCAGCAACCTCAGTCTTCTTTTTGGTTGCTGCAATTAAAAAAAAAAAAAAAAAAAAAAAAAAAACCTGAATATTTGTAACTTAAAGCTGGCATTGATTAAAGTGTTGATAAAGTATTTTAAATAGTTTACACCGCTACTTACGCATTGAGACGATCAGCAATTTCCTGCCAACCTTTCTCTCTTGCTTTATTTATTGCCGCTGTATTGCCTTTTTTGGTGATGACATCTTTAAATTCTTCATATGTTTCCAATAGCAAACGCTGTTCCGTTGCCGTGAACATCGCTGCTCTATCTTTTCCTTTTGTTGCCATGGTAGCCCACAGTAAATCGATTGACCCATGCTCGACTTTTCAGGACTTTTAAACAATGGCGTGCACGCGCAATTATCTAGACTATTTAAACCTGACTCAAATTAGTAAGATCACATGATCCTCAACTTACTGTTATGGAACCAATTTAAGCGCGGATGTTTAGCTCGGCTCATTCAAGTCAGGTTTTGGACTTTAATCCCCGCTTTTCTAAGCGGCTTTTATGGAACAGCCCCCTGATGAACTTGGAAAAGAAAAGGTCTCGGCGCTTTGTTTACGGTGATTGTGGGCGGTTACGTTTGGCGCGTGCCCTCACGTGGCGATTACACTATGAAAAGCGAAAGCATCTCGTGGGCGTGATCTAATTAAAAATAATGAAGCAGACGGGAGAGATTGAACATGGAGTTGGTTTCATGCGAATTACTTCATCAAAGAATATTTGTTTTCGGCAAGAGGGGCTTCATCTAAAAGTAAAAATATCAAGCTTTCTATAGATATATCTCTCATGTGTGTGTGTCACTTATTCGCTGAGTTTTGGTTAATTTTACGGACGCATTTCAAAAACTTACGTGTGGAGACGGAGACTGCTGAATGCGCACCCTGTATATTTTCCTTGTTTTGCAAAAGAATAATGTTTTGTTGATATTGTGAGTGTACTCAAATAATAGTAGATCCTCTACAGATTTAAATGATGTATTACTTTTATATGTACGATCAAAAATGAGCCAGCATTTTAGGTTCTTTTTGCTTGTGTCATGAAAATATGCAATTCAGGCCGCCGGCGCCACCGTCGACCCCAGGAGGTTAATTAAGGGTACACAGGGACAGTATGTTCCCTGGGCCTCACAGGACCTTGAGGGGCTGGTCACTCGCCTCCCGGACATCCATGAGGGGGCTGGGAAGTGGATCAAGGTGTTTGAAGAAGAAACTATGGGCAAACTTTTAGCTGCGGGGGACATTAAAGCACTTCTGGCAAAGACAATAGGAGGAGCAAAGATGGAAGAAATCCTTCAAGCATCTGATCTAGAAAGAGCTGTGAACTCTCATTACATTGATGGGACTATTTTTGATGCATTTCGTCCAGCTGTGTGGCAGACACTACGTGCTGAGTATCCAATCAGACTGGACCCTAAGTCATTAAAGGGAGAGCAGCTAGGGGAAACTGAAAACCCAACTGCATATGTCCAGAGACAATTGAAAAGATGGAAGCAAGAAACTGAAGGGAATCCAGAAAGAGACCCATTAATGGCAACACTGTTTAGAAATGCTGTGATAGATGCCATGCCACTAGCTGTGAAGAGCAGGCTGGAGGATGTGGTCGGCTTGAACTCTAAATCACACAAGGAGTTCTGTGACCATGTGTCTCATGCAGTGGAGCAATACAGAAAACGAACAAAAGCTAAAAAACCAAGAAAAAGAGCTCCAGAGAAAATTAACTCAATTACAACTGGAAAAACTGACCAGAAAGAACAAGAAAAAGATTCAAGCTCCAGTAAAGAAAGAAGAATCTGAACAAATGACAGTGATGGCTCCAGTCAACGCCCCACCGCCAGCAATTCAGTCAAGCCCACCTGCAGCAGTCCCACCAAATCCACATCAGATTCCTGTACCTGTCATCAATATCTATACTCAACAGCCAGAGTCAACAGGATGGAAAAGGAAACCAGCACAAGGGGGACAGAGAGGGAGAGGCAGGCCTTATACTGGTCCTCCAGGAGTGTGCTGGGGATGTGGACAACCTGGACATAACAAGAATGATTGTCCCACCAATCCATGGCAACAGCCACCTCGTGGTGGAAGGGGAGAGATTTGGCAGCAACCCTACCAGGGTCCATCTCAGGGCCCAGTAAACCCTTGGAGAGATATTAGGGGTGCCCAGAGAATCCTATAGGGGAGAGTCAGCTTCCAATTTTAACAACTAATGCTAATCAAGAATCTATGCTACAAATTAAAATAGAGGGAAAGACCACACCAGTAATGGTAGACACAGGAGCCATTTATACTTGTGTCAATTCAAATTATGCTTCACATCTCCATCTTCAAATTTGCAAAGACAATAGGATTCTCGGGACAAATGCAGCTAATTCCAATGACCACTCCAGTGTGTCTACAGACTAAAGACTAAAGTGTAACCCTACCCATTCTTGTATCAAATCAGACTCATGTCAATTTGTTAGGGAGAGATGCATTATGTAAATTAGGGCTACAAATTTGGTGTTCTCCAGAAGGAATATATATAGACACAAAAGGAATAGACACTCAAATGATGATTGTAGAACCAAGAGCAAATGTATATTGGGTAGGACAGATAGAAAAAGATGTAAGACAGACAATCAACAAATGAGGAAAATTTATTGAGGCACAGATGCCTGAAGCAAAGTTACCAAAATCAGAATTTCATTGTACAATGATATATGATCCTGAGAGAGATTCAAAAAATAGAAAAGGAATGGTAGGAAGGGACTGAAGGACAAAAAATTGAAATAATCTCAGAGTACATCATTATAGGAAAGCAGGGAGCAGCTTTGAGTATAACTGAATGTGAATTTGTGAAAAAATGGTTCAATGTAACAGATTCTGTTCCGCACATATCCTTATATGTAGGAAAAGATTGGGAAGCAAAAGATTTAGGACCAATGATGAAAAAGGCAGAACAAAGCAAGTGGGAACCAACAGAACATCCATTGATTTTTCATTCGGCAGACAAAAATTACATCAAAATTTTGTGTGCAACCATTTTGATGGGAACTCCTCATTAAGTAGTTATAAGTCAAAAGAAACTAACACAGATGATTACAACAAATGGATTAATAGACACTCCTAATTGTAATGTTATATTTACATGTTTTACATGTTTTGATTGTATGTGTTGTATTCCACATAACTGTGACAACCACAGGCAAGCGCTGAACCAACTGCACGCTCATGCTTATAACACTATTTTAGTTTAAAAAGTTAGGGAGACAGAATCTTTTACTGCTCCCAAGTCAAGTGTGGGAACAGATGTTTGGTTCTGATTCTCCACCAAAGTGCGGTTGCATAATCTGGTCATTGATAATGAAACTATGTGACTCACCTTAGTCACTAGATAGTGATAATTGATGAGACTGAATTTTGACAACATCCCACTCGTATAAGTGTGAATTTGTGTGAGTTTTAAAAGCATGCAAAGCCTTTACTTACATTAATTAGCAGAAACCACACACACGCAGCTCTGCCAAGTGCCAACAATGGGGAGTGCAGCTGTAACGTAGTAAGGGAGACGTGAAACGAGTGGATCCATTTGCAAGCTTTTATTAAAGGACATCAACAGATGCATGATCGTAAAACAGGCAGGGTCAGACAATAGCAAGCAGGTACAATGTAGGCAAGATGTGAGAGTAGTCCGTGAAGCAGGCGAGGGTCGATGAACGGCGAACGTAATCCAGGGGGCGAGGAAAAGGGGTTATCCGATAAACAAGCGAGAGGTCCAAAAGGCAGGCAGCGACACAGACAAGACGAGATGACCAGGCGAGAAAGCTGAACTCGGGGAACTAGGGAACTCGAAGCAATACACAACAATCCAAAACACCACAATACTTGGCGAGAAACAAGGGGAAGAACTCTGGTGGCAGGCAGACCGGACAGGATTCATGACAGATCCCCCCACCAAGGAGCGGCTTCCAGACACTCCAAACAAAATACAGTCCAAGGGAGCAGTGGGGCGGGGGCGAGACAAGGCGAGGGTTGGAGGGCCAGGTCCATGTGGAGGACCTGGGGACTGAGGCAGGACCTGCAGAGCAGGGAACCAGGGTGGAGCCGGCAGAGCAGGAGCCCACCAGGGCAGAGCAAATGGAGCAGGAGCCCACCAGGACAGAGCAGGCGGTCCTGAAGCCCACCAGGCTGGAGCAGGCGCCCACCAAGGCGGAGCAGGAGCCCTCCAGGGCGGTTCAGACACCCACGGCATGGACTGGAACCTGGGGAAAACAGGGACAGCAGAGGCAGACAGAGCAACAAAGAGAGGCAGAGAATGCAGAGGGCTTATGAGCAGTCAGTGTGGGAGGTAAACAGATAGAGAGTTTATGGTTGGGGTTCTTGGCTGAGATGGACGGGACAGAGAGTTCTATGACGACCACCGCGGCCGTGACAGGACAGGCAGAGAGTTCATTGGTAGCCTTCGTGGCCATGACAGGACGAGCAGAGAGTTTATTGGTGAATAAAGTGAAATGTTAGTGAAATGTTAGTGAAATGTACAGGCGACCTCTGGTGGCGGGCAGACCGGACAGGATTCATACAGCAGCAAAGGAAACGTGGACAAACAATAGTTTGTTGACAATCGCGAGACTTAAAAACCTCCAGCTTGTAATTTCACCTGGCACAGCACAGCACACCTCTTTCTGACTACACACTGACCAACTTAAATGTTTTTTGTAAATATAAACATATTTATTTATAAACATATTTATTTATTTATTTATTTGAAGTATGCATCCCACTCCAAAAAAGTTGGGACAGAGGCAAAATAAAAGTTAAAAGATTATAGAATAACCAAATAACCTGCTTTGAAACACAGCAAGCAGGTGAATTGGTAATAGGTGAGGGTGTCATGTTTGGCTATAAATGGAGCTTTTCAGTCTTCGCAAGCAAAGCTGGATCATGGCTCAAAATTTGTTTATGTTAACAAAATACAACTAAGCTGGCCAGTGAAAACACTGGATTTTTTCTTTGTACTTAAGTCAGTTAAATAAAGACTAAAGAGAACAAATGACATATTCTTGATTTTATGGCATTTCACAAAATGCACCAACTTTTAATTGGGGTTGTAGAAAGATGGGAAACATATGCTCCTCATTTTGTCACGAATCTGGTCGGTGCTCTGCGGACCGCTCACCACCAGATGTCACTCTCACCTTTCTATTTCACTCTGACTGTTACTTTGCACTTCGGACTGCATCTCCCATCCTCCACCGCACTGATTGCGTCAGCCCCCGTGACCAATCAGGCTTCCTATAAAGCTCCGGACTTTCCCAGTGCAAGGCACGGATTGTTGTATTGTTCTATTCCCATTGTTAGCGTTTCCTAGTTTCTTGTTCCGAGTTCCTAGTTCCCAGTGTTTTTCTTTTTCCTGCCTGGTTATCTCGTTTTGACTTCTAGCCGCCTGCCTTTTTGGACTATCTTTCGTTATTGGATTATTGTGATATTCCTGTCTGCTCCTGCTTTGACCCTGCCTGTACGACCATGTCTTTGTCTCGCCCCTTTAATAAAAGCTTGCGTATGGATCCGCTCGCCTCTCGCCTCTCATTCCCCATTACAGAACAATCCGTCACAAAAGGATCCAGCAGCTTTCACCCCAGACATTCATCTGATATGGACACGGACATAATTCTTTGCAGGATCAAGCAGAGATCACACACACTGGATCAATATACCCGTGAGTTTCTCTCAATTTCAAACTATTCCACTCTCCCGGACTGTATAAAAATTGAGATTTTTTGTGACGGCGTGAACCAGCTCCTCCGTACACAATTGAGACGCGAGGGCCCGCGCTTGTCACTGGAAGCGTTTTTGAACTTTGCGCTGTTGTGTGTGGGTTCGCCGTGCACCGTGGGGGTCACGCAGAGGGAACACGACAATGCGGTAATGGCGACCACGCGTCCCACTCGCAAATTGGTGGTCATGCCGGAGCACGATGCCACGAACACGCTAGCCGCCTGGATCGCTCGTGAAATGGCGGCCGTGTCGGAGCGCGCTCGAGCAATGGCGGCGACAGCGGTGCCCGTTCACAAGATGGCGGCGGCGGCGCTGGCACGCGCTCACAAGATGGCGGCGACGGCGGAGCCCGTTCACAAGATGGCGGCGAGGACAGAGCTCCGTCACGTCACAGCCGCCATGCCAGAGCCATATAAAGTTGCAGCTGCATTTCCTGAGTCAAGTCAAGTCGCAACTGTGTTTCCTGAGTCAAGTCAAGTTTCCAAGTCAAGTCAAGCTACGGTCCTTGTTCCTGTGTCAAGTCAGGTTAAAGCTGTGTTTCCTGTGTCAAGTCAAGTCAGAGCTATCGCTCCTATCTCAAGTCAAGTTACAGCCATCTTTCCTGAGCCAAGCACTGTCAAGATGGCCGCCACGCCAGAGCCACTGCATAAGATGGCTGCCACGCCAGAGCCACTGCACAAGATGGCTGCCATGCCAGAGCCACTTCACAAGATGGCCGCCGTCTCCAAGACCCTCCACAAGATGGCCACCGTCTCCAAACCACTCCACAAGATGGCCGCCATTCCAGAACCTGTGGTCATGATGGCCCACGTGCTGGACTCACCCCTAATGACGGCATGGGCAGCTAAAGTGGCGCTCCTTCATGTCGCGGCGGCTACCCCTGAGTCAAGTCAAGACACAGAGTCAAGTCAAGACACAGAGTCAAGTCAAGACACAGCTGCCGTTCTCCACGAATCAAGCCAGGTCACAGCTGTGCCCCACGAGTCAAGCCAGGTCACAGCTGTTCCCCACGAGTCAAGCCAAGTCACAGTTGTTCCCCACGAGTCAAGTCACACTACAGCTGTTGTTCCTGAGTCAAGTCACGTTACAGCTGTTGTTCCTGAGCCAAGCCATGTTGTTCATGAGTCAAGTCCCGGTACAGCGGATCTCCATTAGCCAGGCCAGGTTATAGCGGATCCTCATGAGCATACATAGTGTCACGAATCTGGTCTGTGTTCTGCGGTCCGCTCACCACCAGATGTCACTCTCACCCTATCATTACTCGTTGACTGTTGTAATACACCCGGGACTACTATTCCCATCACCCATCACGCTGATTGCGTCAACACCTGTGACCAATCAGGCGCCCTATAAAAGTCCCGGTCTCTCCCCATGCAAGGCACGGAGTATTGCGTTGTTGTTGTGTTCATTGTTTGCGTTCCTAGTTTCCCTAGCTTCCTAGTTCCTAGTTTCCCTGTGTTTAGTTCCCTCGCCTGGCCTTCACGTCTCGACTGCTCGCCGCCTGCCCATTGGACTATTGCTCGTGTCCCGGCTTCTCTCTCGTCTCGCCCCTTTACGGATTACGTTCGCCCCTGTTCGACCCACGCCTGTTTCACGGACTTCTTTGTTCCTAGCCCTGATATCCCTGTTTACTGTTGTTTTGACCCTGCCTGTTCGACCATTTCTCTGTCTCATCCCCTCAATAAAAGCTTGCATATGGATTCGCTCGCCTCTCGTCTCACTCACCACGTAACACATAGGTTCCAATATAACAGCATGAACTGAAAAAGTTATGTATATTGTGATTTCTAAGAGCAGGCAGCCCAGGCCCTGCGGCAAAAAAAACAAACAAAAAAAAAACCCTTTTGTCTTCATGCAGTTCCTGAACATCTGGCAGGTTTTCCCAAGTTAAGTGTGAATTCTAAGCTCAAGGTACAACTGCGCCTTTTGTTTAGCACCTATGCTTTTGAATGACACTTGTATGCTAAATAGATCAAGGCTGAGAAAAATCTTTTACTGAGCTGTTTTTCTGTACCACATTTGCGTCCCAGGTTACGTATGTAACCATGGTTCCCCGAGGGAACGAGACGCTGCGTCAAACGCTTGGGGAACGCCTCCAGCGTGAGCACGCTCTGAATCACATGTGTAATCAGTCCAATAGAGAAGCGAGACGTCATAGGCGGGTGACGTCACGGACCAGGAAGCTTAAAAGCACGTGCGCCGGAGCCGGCATTCAGCTTAAATAAGAAGCGAAGTGCTAGCAGGGATGCAGGAAGTAGGGCCTGAGACGCAGCGTCTCGTTTCCTCGGGGAACCATGGTTACATACGTAACCTGGGACGTTCCCCTTCAGGAACTCGAGCTGCGTCAAACGCTTGGGGAACGCTATACCCACGCCGCCCTAGTTACAAGTCCCTGCCTAGTGTGTGTGCTAGGACAGGAGAACAGAGGAGCCAGGAGTGACTCGCAGGTCTAGATCATAAAATCTGACAAAGGTAAGGGGCGAGGACCATCCCGCAGCGTTGCAGATGTCCTGCATAGGGACACCAGAAATAAAGGCTTTAGAGGCAGAAATGCCTCGAGTAGAGTGGGCCTTAACCCCCAATGGAGAGGGAAGGCCCGAAGACTCATAAGAAAGAGTGATGGCATCCACGATCCAGCGGCTAAGGGTTTGCTTAGAAGCAGGGAGGCCCCTTTTAGGGGGGCCGAAACAGACGAACAATTGTTCTGAATTTCTCCACAGGGCAGATCTGTGAACGTATGTGTCCAGTGCTCGAACTGGACACATACAGTTAAGCTTTTGCTGGTCCGAATCCCCGAAAAGGGGGAGGACAAAAGGCCTGAAGCACAACGGGCCGTGGTGGTACAGAGGGAACCTTCGGTACGTACCCTGGTCTAGGGTACAGAAAAACTTTGGCCATGCCAGGGGCAAAGTCCAAATGTGAAGGGGCCACAGAAAGGGCCTGAAGATCTCCTACTCTCTTTAGCGAAGATAAAGCTAAAAGAAGAACTGTCTTAATTGACAATAAATGGTCAGAGGACTCTTCGATAGGCTCAAAGGGGGGCCCACAAAGAGCCTCTAGCACCACGGCGAGGTCCCAAGTAGGGACCCGAGGTTGTACAGGAGGCCTCAGCCTCAGCGCACCGCGGAGGAAACGTACGACAAGGGGATCCTTGCCCACTGAAGTGCCACCGAGAGGGGCGTGGTAGGCCGCAATAGCCGCCACGTAAACCTTTAGGGTGGAGTGGGCTAATCCTGTGGAGAACCGATCCTGCAAAAATTCCAGCACTGTACCGACTGGGCAGTTAACTGGGTCTTGCTGGTGGTCTCCACACCATGAAGTGAAAAGTTTCCACTTCAGGGCGTACAATTTCCTCGTGGAGGGAGCTCTGGATTGGAGGATGGTCTCAACAACCTCAGTTGAGAGACCGGAAGCTATGAGGCGTGCCCCCTCAGGGGCCACACCCATAACTTCCACAACTCCGGGCGAGGGTGGAAGATGGTGCCTCCCGCTTGCGAGAGGAGATCCCTCCTGACGGGAATCTCCCATGGAGAGCCGTCGAGGAGGGAAATTAGGTCCGAGAACCATGCTCGGGCCGGCCAGTACGGGGCTACTAATAGAAGACGGACCCCGTCCCGGCGCACCCTCTCCAGAACTCCTGGGAGCAGAGCGATCGGGGGAAAAGCGTACAGACGAAGCCTCGGCCACGTCTGTACCATGGCATCCAGCCCCAGTGGAGCTGGATGAGACAGAGAGAACCAGTGGGGACATTGCGCATTCTGCTGAGTCGCGAAGAGGTCCACCTGAGCCTGGCCAAAAACTCTCCAAATCTGCTTCACCACCTCGGGGTGAAGCATCCATTCCCCGGGCCTCGGCCCCTGCCTCGACAGGATGTCTGCTCCCGTATTGAGATGCCCAGGAATGTAAACTGCTTTCAGTGAGAGGAGTTTGTCCTGGGACCACACAAGGATCTGGTGCGCCAGCTTGTACAAGGGGCGCGAACGCAGACCTCCCTGGTGGTTGATATAATAGACCACCGCTATGTTGTCGGTGCGCACCAACACATGGCGGCCTATTAGGTCTGGGAGAAAGTGTTTCAGAGCTCGAAACACGGCCAGCATCTCCAGGCAGTTGATGTGCCAGGAGAGATGCCGACCGCTCCACAGACCGCGGGCTGGGTGGCCACTCATGACCGCACCCCAACCGGTGAGAGATGCATCCGTCGCTAGCGTTACGCGGCGACCAGGAGCTCCTAACACCGGGCCCTGAGACAGGAACCAAGGTTTCTTCCACATATCTAAAGCACGTAGGGCTCGCCGCGTGACTTTGATCATGCGGAACGGGTTTCCCCTCGGGGAGAACCCCTTGGTCCTGAGCCACCACTGTAGGGGTCTCATGTACAGCAGGCCAAAAGGTATCACGTTGGACGCAGCTGCCATCAGACCCAGCAGTCGCTGGAACTGCTTTACAGTGAGTGACCGGCCTTCTTTCACTCTCTTGACTGTCGTGAGGATCGACTCGATCCGAGCAGGTGACAAACGTGCCTGCATCGTGGTCGAATCCCACACCACGCCCAGATGAGTGGTCCTCTGTAATGGAGACAGCACACTTTTCTTGGCGTTCAGTCTCAACCCCAGCTCTTTCATATGGGCGAGAACAACATCTCGATGTTGAACCGCCATGTGCTCTGATTGAGCCATAATCAACCAATCGTCGATGTAATTGAGTATGCGGATGCCCCGGAGTCGCAGCGGAGCCAGAGCAGCATCCACACACTAGGCCGAACGGAAGAACCCGATATTGGTATGCTTCGCCCCTGAAAGCAAACCTTAGGAACTTCCTGTGTTGAGGAAGGATGGAGACATGAAAATAAGCGTCTTTCAGATCTATTGTCACAAACCAGTCCTCGGACCTGATTTGTGACACAACTTGACTGACTGTCAACATTTTGAACTTCAGCCGCATGACTGAGCGGTTCAAATGTCTTAGATCTAAAATAGGACGCAGACCCCCATCCTTCTTCGGAACGATGAAGTATCGGCTGTAGAACCCGGATTCTCTGTCCTGAGGAGGAACCACCTCGATGGCCTCCTTCCTGAGGAGAGATACTACTTCTTGTTCCATTACCAGACCCTGCTCGGGGCCCACCACAGTAGGGAAGACCCCGTTGAAAGGAGGAGGCGGAGCACCGAACTGAATGCGATAACCCCGCTCTACAGTATGCAGGACCCATGCAGATACATTTGGCAGTAGTTTCCACGCTGCCAGATAATCTACTAAGGGAACCAGCCTCTCGAGACTGGTCTCTGGATGTTTCTGAACTGCTAGATCGGTGCCCTGTAGCGGCGCACCGGCAGGAACTAACCGAACTAACTGTTCTAGAGACCCCCGCAGGGGTGGCGAGCCCCCCAGCTCCGCTACGTTGCCGGGCGGAAGAGACTGGGGGAGCTCGTCGGAGACATTGGTCTCCTGAGGGCACTGAGGAGAGACGGACACCGTGGAATGCGGTGCTACCCGCCTCTCCCCAGCAGGGGCTGCCCTCAGCGGTCCTGCACGAATGTCAGGACCGCTTCGCCGAGGACCTCTTCGCCTGAAGCACAACCCTCAGGTCGGGCTTCGGCTTAGAAGTCCCCGGCTTAGAGCGTCGCTGATCTCGGTCCCGCTGCGGAGGAGCACGAGAGGCGACGCTCTGCTTCTGACTCGCCCTGTGCGAGGAGCTGGCACTCGGCTGGGGCTGCTCCCGCCCAGCAACCCCAAGAGCTAGAACGCGACGAGGGAGGAACCGCTGAAACGCCTCCGCTTGTTTACGGGTCTCCTGGTATCTGTCGACGACGGAATTGACGGCGTCGCCGAACAGGCCAGAAGGCGCAAGCGGGCGTCTAGAAGGAAGACCCTGTCCTTCTCCTTCATGTCAGACAGGGTCAACCATAGATGTCTCTCCGCCGCCACCATAGCTGCCATGGACCTGCCGATGGCACGGGCGGTCTCTTTGGTGGCGCGGAGAGACAAGTCAGCGGCTCTCCTTAGCTCAGAGATGTTATCCTTGCTAATTTCGTCGCGCTCATCTAGCTCTTTTAGCAGATCAGCCTGGTATGCCTGCAACACCGCCATGGTGTGCAGACAAGAACCAGCCTGACCTGCTGCCGAGTACCCCTTACCCACTAGCACTGATGTTGTACGCAGCGGCTTAGTGGGTAAGACCGGAGCCTTTAGAGACGAAGACGCCTCGGGAGACAGATAGCTTGCAAGCGTCTGTTCTACCCGAGGGATCGCTCTATAACCGCGCTCTGTTGTCCCCGCCACACTCCCATAGTAAAAAACCAAATCAAGTCCACCTGTGTCCACTTCTCCCCACGGCCCGAAGAGCTGGGCCTCGGACTTGTTCCTATTAAGCTTAGCGCCCGAGGCCCGACCGTACCAGTCCGTCAAGTCCATTGCTCTTCGTAGAGATAAAACGTCCGTGGATAAAAGAGTTACGTCGTCCATGTATAAAACACAGGTCGCCGTCAGTCCACCTGTCCCAGGTAGGTCCAGTCCTTTAATCCATTTGTCCCTTCTCAAGATCTGTGCCAGTGGCTCAATACAAACCACGTACAGGAGAGGAGATAATGGGCACCCCTGACGGACGCCGCTGTGGATATTCACATTTTTGGATAAATGCCCATTAACTACAATTCTGCTGACCAGATGGTTGTATAGCAGTCCCACCCAAGCTATAAATCTCCCTGGAAACCCCATTTTTTCCAGTACCTTAAAAAGGAACTGGTGCGAGATGCGGTCGAATGCTTTTTCAAAATCTAAATTTAGGACTACTAGCCGAATGCTTCTGTCTCTCGCGTAACAGATGGCGTCTCTGATCAGTATCAAGCTGTCCGTGATCTTCCTCCCGGGCACAGCACATGCTTGATCCGGGTGGATAACGTCCTTTAAAACGGTCGACATACGCATAGATAAAATTTTGCTAAAAAGTTTGCAATCAAAGTTTAAAAGCGTAATTGGTCGCCAGTTCCGTAAGTCAGTCTTGTCCCCTTTTTTGTGTAAAAGTGAAACTATCCCTATCCTAAAGCTGTCAGGAAGTCTGTCGAAAGTCTCAAATTCTTTAAAAACGGTCAGTAAGTCCTGCGCTAAAATATCCCAAAATGTCAAATAAAACTCTAGAGGAAGCCCATCTACTCCAGGGGACTTTCCTCATTTAAAACTTTTAAGAGCTGTTTGCATTTCTAAAACAGTAAAATCTTGGGATAAAATAGTGCATTTACTGTCAACTTTTCTTTCTAAAAAACCTAAGACCTCTTCTACTATGTTGGTGTGTACCTCTTTTTCATTATATAAATTTTGATAAAAAGATTCTGTTTCCTTTAAAATGTCTTGATTGGTGCAAAACTCCCTCCCTCGACTTTTTAAAACAGTAATTGCCCCACCCCGTGAAATGATCTTTTTAAAAAAGTACCTGGTACACTTTTCACCTTCCTCTATCTCTTTTTCCCTACTCCTTAAAATAACACTTTTACTTTGTATTTCGGATAAAACTGACATCTCTTCCTTAACTTTTTTAATATCTTCATTAAAATCAAAACCATTGTTTAAAAGGTTAAAATACCTCTGTAGTCGTTTTTGCAGCCCCATCATGCGCCGTGTTAGCCTTTTCTTTTTTTCCCTGCCTATTTTCCTAAAATACTGTCTCGTCCGTTCCTTCACCATCTCCCACCACTGTGCTCGTGAATCATAAAAGTCTTGGAGGGTCTGCCATTGACTGAACTGC